>NC_045434.1:27623662-27664754 GCF_002776525.5 Piliocolobus tephrosceles | reverse complement strand
GGCAAAGGATATGAACAGACAGTTCTCAAAAGAAGACATTCATACAGGCAACAGACACATGAAAAAATGCTCATCATCACTGGCCATCAGAGAAATGCAAATCAAAACCACAATGAGATACCATCTCACACCAGTTAGAATGGCAATCATTAAAAAATCAGGAAACAACAGGTGTTGGAGAGGATGTGGAGAAATAGGAACACATTTACACTGTTGGTGGGATTGTAAACTAGTTCAACCATTATGGAAAACAGTATGGCAATTCCTCAAAGATCTAGAACTAGATGTACCATATGACCCAGCCATCCCACTACTGGGTATATACCCGAAGGATTATAAATTATGCTACTACAAAGACACATGCACACGTATGTTTATTGCAGCACTATTCACAATAGCAAAGACTTGGAATCAACCCAAATGTCCATCAGTGACAGACTGGATTAAGAAAATGTGGCACATATACACCATGGAATACTATGCAGCCATAAAAAAGATGAGTTTGCATCCTTTGTAGGGACATGGATGCAGCTGGAAACCATCATTCTTAGCAAACTATCACAAGAAGAGAAAACCAAACACCGCATGTTCTCACTCATAGGTGGGAACTGAACAATGAGATCACTTGGACTCGGGAAGGGGAACATCACACACTGGGGCCTATCATGGGGAGGGGGGAGGGGGGAGGGATTGCATTGGGGAGTTATACCTGATATAAATGATGAATTGATGGGTGCTGATGAGTTGATGGGTGCAGCACACCAACATGGCACATATATACATATGTAACAAACCTGCACGTTATGCACATGTACCCTAGAACTTAAAGTATAATAAAAAAAAAAAAGTAGCTGGGACCTAATTAAACTAAAGATCTTTTGCATGACAAAAGGAACAGTCAGCAGAGTAAACAGCCCACAGAGTGGGAGAAAATCTTCACAATCTATACATGTGACAAAAGACTAATATCCAGGGTCTGCAATGAACTCAAACAAATCAGTAAGAAAAAAACGAGTAATCCCATCAAAAAGTAGGCTAAGCACATAAATAGACAATTCCCAAAAGAAGATTACAAATGGCTAATAAACATATGAAAAAATGCTCAACATCACTAATGATCAGGGAAATGCAAATAAAAACCACAATGCAATACCACCTTACTCCTGCAAGAATGACGGTAATCGGCCGGGCGCGGTGGCTCAAGCCTGTAATCCCAGCACTTTGGGAGGCCGAGATGGGCGGATCACGAGGTCAGGAGATCGAGACCATCCTGGCTAACACGGTGAAACCCCGTCTCTACTAAAAAATACAAAAAAACTAGCTGGGCGAGGTGGCGGGCGCCTGTAGTCCCAGCTACTCCGGAGGCTGAGGCAGGAGAATGGCGTAAACCCGGGAGGCGGAGCTTGCAGTGAGCTGAGATCCGGCCCCTGCACTCCAGCCTGGGCAACAGAGCGAGACTCTGTCTCAAAAAAAAAAAAAAAAAAAAAAGAATGACGGTAATCAAGAATCAAAAAACAGTAGATGTTGGTGTGGATGCGGTGATCAGGGAACATTTCTACAGTGCTGGTGGAAATGTAAAGTAGTACAGCCGCTATGGAAAACAGTAGGAGATTCCTTAAAGGACTAAAAGTAGAACTACCATTTGATCCAGCAATCTCACTACTGGATATCTACCCAGAGGAAAAGAAGACATTATTCGCAAAAGAAACTTGCACACACATGTTTATAGTAGCACAATTCCCAAAAGTAGCACAATTGCAAAATCATGGAACCAACCCAAATGCCATCAATCAACAAGTGGATAAAGAAATGATTATATATATATAAAATTACATGATGGAATACTACTCAGCCATAAAAAGGAATGAATTACCAGCATTTGCAGTGACCTGGATGAGATTGGAGACTATTATTCTAAGTGAAGTAACTCAGGAGTGTAAAACCAAACATGGTATGTTCTATGTGATACGTGGGAGCTAAGCTATGAGGATGCAAAGGCACAAAAATGATACAATGGACTTTGGGGACTTGGGGGGAAGAGTGGGAGAGAGCTGAGGGATAACAGACTACAAATACTGTACAGTGTATGCTGCTTGGGTGATGGGTGCACCAAAATCTCACAGGTCACCACTAAAGAATTTACTCATGTAACCAAATACCACTTGTGCCCCAATAACTTTAGGGGAGAAAGAAACTCACCTATAAATAATCAACTAAAGATTGATAAAGAAGCCAATAATAGACACTGGGCAAAGAATAGTCAATTCAATAAAAATAATGAGTCACATAGTAAAATTAATGAGAGGTCAAAATAGACTAAGCATATTTGAAATCATTGATGACTATTGCAATGTTCAGTTAAATTTATGTATACTTTTGAAAGCTTTAGAAACAGATGATATAGTATAAGAGTATGCTTTGCATAATTAATTAACCGTTTTACTATGATGTTTGAAATCACCTCAAATTTTGAAAATATTGGGCACTTCACCTTAGGTAATACATGCCTATTATATTACTATTTTTATGAAAAAAACTTAGATTTGACTCTGATAATTTCAGGTTATAAAGCCTTTATTTTTTTGTAAACAAAAGTTTGTCAATTTGCTTGATTCCATTATAGTATTACAATACATGGCACAATATTCATATACAAAGTAATATGGTTCCACATATTCATTTTACCCAGTTACTTAGCCAGTTCCTTTCTCCCCCCAGATGGTCAGAAGTACTGCCTAGATCCTAGATGTTAACTACCATCTTTATTAAACCCAATTATCCCTCAATATACTTTAACAATCATGCAGAAATATATAAACTGGTACTAAAATATAATTAGTGTTTGTAAAAATTCACACCCCTAGAAACAGAGAAAAACCAACTGCTGGTGAGAACTGAAGGGATAACTCTTCCATAACCCAGATCTAACCCCACACCTCTCCCCATCCAACTTCAGATATCATTCATGATCTTAAGTCTTGGTAAGGACGTTCATGATCTTAAGTCTTGGTAAGGACCAACATTCAGAGGGAGAAATATGAGAACCTGGAATTTTGATTTAAATTTGGGTAAGAAAGGGAAAGGAGAACACAGCTGTTCACAGTCTACAAAACTCACTTCAATGAGGAATATTACTACAATGACAGTGTCTTCTGACCTTCTAGGACCTTCTACTGAGAGCTTATAGAGATAATGCAGAGTCTCTGGAAACTGTGGAAAGTTATATTCACTGAGAGTTCTGTAAAAGAGAATAAGGCACTGAATTAGCAAAGAAGAAAACACTATGCTAATACTGGCAAAGAGAGAAACATTATTCTAATATTTTGTACCTCCCAGATAAAAAGAAAGATACTCTTTAATAGTCCCTAAATAAATTGTAGTCCCACTATGAATTCTACACATACTCTGGAGAATTACATATAACTGGATCCCTGTCAACATCTCTTTCCTTAATGTCACTTCTCTTTCCTGTCTCTCCCATCCTTTGCCACAGAACAGAATGCCCTATTTTAGTGTGAGCTCCCACCAATTCTTGACTAAAGGGAGAGGAAATAAAAATTTAGTGCTCAGTCCAAGATGGCTGCATACAGATCATCTCTGTAGTTTTGGACCAAGCTTTTTCTTTGAATGATGTAACACCGATGAGAATCTGGGACTGCCCCGGATTACTCAGGAAAAGAGGTGGTTATCTCTGATTCACTATGCCATTCACATTCTCCAGAACACACTTGGGTGGTGGACAGCCTCACACTTGTCCTGACATGGTGGACTGGATCAGAGCAGTAAGGGCAGAATTGCGAAGGATAACATGAGAAAGTTTCCATTTTAAGATTCCTGGATGGTCTTCGAAACCAGTGCTTCTCAAACTGCAACATGCAAACAGATCACCCTGGGGGATATTGGGAAAATACAGATTCTGATTCAGTGGGTCTAAGGTGGGCCATGGATTCTGAATTTTTAACTCTCAGGTGATGCTGTTGCTGCATGTCTGTGGACCCCACGTTTGAGTAAGAAGATCCAAAGTTACTTCTTAGATATCCTTAGAGTGACATTCAACTTGTGACAACTTGCAGGGTACAGATGTACTACACTTTTACACAGCATGTGCCCCTGAAATCTATTTGCAAATGAGATACTGTTATAAACGACCAAGGCCCCATAGACCACAAAGAGTGTAGTTTCTGGGTCAGTCACAACTTGAAGTAGTCTTAGTCTGTCATGTTGTCAACAGCCCGTATTTTGATTCTTGATCAGAAAATCTGATCCCTACAATCGGAAACTTGCTGTTCACTAAAGGGTTAACTAGAAAACCCCCTTTCTAGTACAAGAAAAATAAAAGTGTTCTTCTACTATTCTTTTCCAAATTTATTTGGCTTATTCAGTATAGGTTTTTATTGGACCTCTTTCAAGTGGAAACACATTTAAAACTGATGCCTGCAGTGCAGAAATCAGCTAAAATCAGAGGGAAAAAACCAAACTCACTTCTAGTTTTCTGTATCTGTAAAAAAAGAAACCTGTTCTGTGGAGGGAGGAAAATTGGGCATCTATATTATCAGGTATGAGGGCAAGAAAAAGGAAAAAAATCACAAATAAAAACACTTCAAAATAACTGAAGAAGTAGAAGTCAAATAGCAACTCATATCATTAAGAGAGATCTGGAAATTGGAATAGATGCCTATTTTGTTCCCTCATGGCTTATTGAAGGAAGTTGGAGAAGGTGGGATAGAGACCAAGAATCCTACACAGAGACCCCTGTCCTTACTTAGCCATAAAGTAGACTCCATAATCACACCGCTTTTCAGATAACTGGTCCCAGAAATTCTCCTTCGTTAGAGTAATATCCACCTGTTGCAGACCAGAACAATTCAGCAGAACTCTCAGGGCATCCTGGGCATATCTAAAGCCCCAAAAGAGAGCAAGATCATCAAATGTGAGTGATATTCAAAAAACTATAAATACACATTACCTGCCTTTTCATCCCATCTTGGGCAGAATATAGGTTTTGAGAAAGGGGATGTCTCAAAGGAAAAGATTGCTAAATGTCCTTCATCTTCCCGGATTAACAATACATGGGATAGGGGTTAAATTGAAATTGTGGCACATAAAATCTAGCATCAATCGCAAAACAGCTTATTTGTTTATTATTACTAGCTTATTTGCAATAGATTAATTTGAAAGAGATGTTCAATGATGTAATGACTTGCTAAAGGTGTCCATTTTTTTCTACTAAATGAATAGGATATACTCTCGTCTAATTGGGATGCTTTGATGTATGTCTTCTTATAGAATAGGGTAAATAGTAGACAGTTGGGTTGAGATTTCCCTGCTGGGTAGCAAAATCAACTGTACTCTCTTGAGCAAAAGGGAATTGCCAAACTTCTATGTGGACAGACAACTGCATGTAGTCATAAACCCCATATATCACATCTCCAACCATGAATTAACTACGATTCATAAAGTACACTTGAGCACATCATTTTTAATCTTATATGGTTACTAGCAGAAAGTAAGTAAATGGCAGAGCAAAAACGTATCTGACTTTGGATTTAATGCTCTGCTGTCTTTTCTGTGGTAGTCTCTTACTGATCTGATAGGGAGTGTGGTAGGAATCAACAGAGTTCTGTGGTCATGGCTCTTTATATGCTACACATGCTCAGGGAAGGTGAGCTAACTTTTGGGTACTCAGGCTGGTTACTTTGCTGAAAGCATTCTACCATTCAGAGAAGAGAAAACTGTAATAAATGAACACACTGCACACGGGACTGTAAAGAATCCCATATGAACCCAAGGGGGTAGAAGTATTGACAGCTGGATGCTTATCTCTTATTTAATCTGAAATAACCAGTATTATCTCACAAAGCATTGTCCCTGGGTGTCAGTTTCAGGTCACTGCTGTAGAAGACTTGGAACATAAGGGTCATCAAGAGCTGGGGGAAAAACTGGGCCACCGCTTTCTTGTAGGAACCAAGAGGCAGAAAGGTGCACAGGGCCTGGGATGCCTACAAGGGAAGGAAATAGGAGGTAGAAATGTAAACATTTTTCTCTAAACCCACTCGACCTTACTGAGGGGAGCAAGGGAGTGACTCTGCAACCCCTCCTTCAGCCTCCTTGAAGAAAACCTAAAGCATATATGGGTATCCATTCATTCAATAACAGTTGCTACATCAATTGTGAGCTGGGAACTGTGCCAAGCCTACTATGGTAAGGGACTCCTCAAGGCACTATACAAACACCCTGGATGCCAAACCAGTGGGATGCAGGCTGGTTTCCAAGGTGGGCTTCCCTCCTAAGATCCCCTTCATATGTGGCCATGAAGAGCAATCATACCAATAACCTAGGTCCTTCCTGTGCTCAAACAATACAAAGAAGTGAGATATTTAAGGGGAAGGCAGGTCAGGTCACCAACAGATCATTTGGTATACTGACCACTGCAATACCCACCACATCAGAAGTATGGGTTTGGGCTATAATCTTAAAAGACACATTCCCAACTGCCATAATCCTGAATATTGAAATCCTGGGAGACCAAACTCCCAAAAATATAACTCGGGAAAAATAATTTAAAAATTTTAAAGACATGTGTTTACATTCTTTATTTTTTATTTTTTATTTTTTTATTATTATACTTTAAGTTCTAGGGTACATGTGCATAACGTGCAGGTTTGTTACATATGTATACTTGTGCCATGTTGGTGTGCTGCACCCATCAACTCATCAGCACCCAACAATTCGTCATTTATATCAGGTATAACTCCCAATGCAATCCCTCCCCCCTCCCCCCTCCCCATGATAGGCCCCGGTTTGTGATGTTCCCCTTCCCGAGTCCAAGTGATCTCGTTGTTCAGTTCCCACCTATGAGTGAGAACATGCGGTGTTTGGTTTTCTCTTCTTGTGATAGTTTGCTAAGAATGATGGTTTCCAACTGCATCCATGTCCCTACAAAGGATGCAAACTCATCCTTTTTTATGGCTGCATAGTATTCCATGGTGTATATGTGCCACATTTTCTTAATCCATTCTGTCACTGATGGACATTTGGGTTGATTCCAAGTCTTTGCTATTGTGAATAGTGCCACAGTAAACATACGTGTGCATGTGTCTTTATAGCAGCATGATTTATAATCCTTTGGGTATATACCCAGTAGTGGGATGGCTGGGTCATATGGTACATCTAGTTCTAGATCCTTGAGGAATTGCCATACTCTTTTCCATAATGGTTGAACTAGTTTACAATCCCACCAACAGTGTAAAAGTGTTCCTATTTCTCCACATCCTCTCCAGCACCTGTTCTTTCCTGACTTTTTAATGATTGCCATTCTAACTGGTGTGAGATGGTATCTCATTGTGGTTTTGATTTGTATTTCTCTGATGGCCAGTGATGATGAGCATTTTTTCATGTGTCTGTTGGCTGTATGAATGTCTTCTTTTGAGAACTGTCTGTTCATATCCTTTGCCCACTTTTTGATGGGGTTGTTTGTTTTTTTCTTGTAAATTTGGTTGAGTTCTTTGTAGATTCTGGATATCAGCTCTTTGTCAGATGAGTAGATTGCAAAAATTTTCTCCCATTCTGTAGGTTGCCTGTTCACTCTGATGGTAGTTTCTTTTGCTGTGCAGAAGCTCTTTAGTTTAATGAGATCCCATTTGTCAATTTTGGCTGTTGTTGCCGTTGCTTTTGGTGTTTTAGACATGAAGTCCTTGCCCATGCCTATGTCGTGAATGGTACTACCTAGGTTTTCTTCTAGGGCTTTTATGGTATTAGGTCTAACATTTAAGTCTCTAATCCATCTTGAATTAATTTTTGTATAAGGAGTAAGGAAAGGATCCAGTTTCAGCTTTCTACTTATGGCTAGCCAATTTTCCCAGCACCATTTATTAAATAGGGAATCCTTTCCCCATTTCTTGTTTCTCTCAGGTTTGTCAAAGATCAGATGGCTGTAGATGTGTGGCATTATTTCTGAGGACTCTGTTCTGTTCCATTGGTCTATATCTCTGTTTTGGTACCAGTACCAAATGAGATTTATTGGTTACCAGAGGCTGGGAAAGGGTAGTGGGATGGGGAAGGTGGGGATGGTTAATGGGTATAAAACAATAGTTAGAAAGAATAAATAAGACTATTTAATATCACAACAGGGTGACTACTGTCAATAATAATCATACATTTTTAAATAGTGTAATTGGATTGTTTATAATTCAAAGAATAAATGGTTGAGGGGATGGGTACCTCATTCTCTTTGATGTACATATTTCATATTACATGCTGGTATTAAAACATCTCATGTGCCCCATAAAAATACACACCTACTCTGTACCCACAAAAATGGAAGTTTTTTTTAAAACTTAAAATGACATTTGAGAAACATGAAAACATGACAGAAAACTTCATAGGTCATTTTACGCAATAAATTAGGCAATAATATACGTATTTTTCCAAACATAAACACTTAGGTATACTAACAACAGTCACATGGGTAACAGTTATGGGCAGACAAACCACATTCATAAAGAAATAGCTTATATAACCGTGGTCATCTGAAATCCCTTGGTGGACAACCTAAGTCTTTTGACAAGACAGACCAATGGATCACCACCACATATGCAGTCACCCAAAGAGCCGAGATCTCAATAAATTTTATCTTTCTCGGAAAAGGCAAATATACAAAAATGCATCACTTCATTTATTGAGGAAGTTTCAACATTTTTATGTATAAGTGCAATGCTTACACACAAAGTCAATATAGTGACAATGCATCTTCATGGAGACAAATTTGCAAAAAAAAAAAAAATGTATAAAAGTAATTAGAACCCTCTAAAAGTCTTCACACCATTTTTATCTCCAATATAGGAAATGAAATATGTAGTATAGCAAATTGAAAAAAATAATGCTGACAACTTAAAATAGTGAGAAAAATACATTAAAAAGAAAATAAAAAACACACTAAAAAGAAAATTCAACATAAAAACAGTAGGAATAAATTATGGGCAGTTGCATCGAGGTGGTTCATAAGAGCTGGTCAACTTTTATGATCATTAATTATATTTTGAAGTCCTTTATTATGATGAATGGCTGTTATGTTTTCTTTTAGGGCATGGCTCTCCCTGGAGAATATGCTCACATTCATGTCATATGTGATGCTACTCTTTTTGAAATTCTTTTGTGGTTTGACATACACTAATTCGAGCATTCCCTATTCAATTTTCCCATCTTCTGTGCCATGCTTTTATGTTGTTTTGGCATGCAGAAATCTATTTCACATGCACTCATAGAAAGACCACAGATTTGAAGGAAATAATACTGGTGATTGAAAAGCAACACCATTGCGTAGGTGTCTTCTCCTACTGTACACATAATTAATTTCAAACTAGTCAGTAACTTTTCTGACTTATTCAAGGCAAATGTGGCTTTAATTTATCAAAAGCTCCTGGAATTTCATCAGCTGGAAGGAATGTCAATGCAAACAAATGACATATTTTACCACTAAAGTTTTCATCATTGTCATATTGCCTGGCTAATCTCCTCATCTGAATTTTTCTAGAAATGCTTTGGACTGAATGGAACAAACAAACTTTATTAGTGACAACTTGAAATTCACTTTTAGAAGCCTTGATTGCACCTAATTCCAAACATGTCATTACGGTTTGGGGATTCAATTAGATGATAGAAATTTAAGATTTTTGGGATTTTGATATTTTGGAATTTCAATATTCAGGATTATGGTGTTCAGGATTTTGCCTTTAGGGATTGTAATTGGTATTGTAGAAATACATATTCCAACATATCACATTTTTGAAGCAATGCCAACTTTATAATACTCTGTCTCTGTAAGACTTTACTCCCAGGAGTGGTGATTTTGGTTTTCAGGAGAATAAAATGATGGACACAAATGAGATTCAGTCTTTACATGGCTACAAATGCCTATATGATGTAGCCAGTGGCTACTTCTCTCATACCTCCTATACTTTCATCTCCCTTGCCCAGTTCACTCAGATTCTTTGGCCTCCTTGTATTCGCTGACATACTAGGTAAGTGTCCATCAATACGAGACTTTTCCCTTCTCTCAGTCCAGAACTCTCTAACCCAGATATATGTAAGGCTCACATCCTCACCTGATTCAGGTCTCTGATTAGATGCCAGCTCAGCAGAGAGGTCTGCCCTGACCAACTTACCTAAACCTTGCCAGTCCCTTTCTTTCCTCCACACCGCTATATATCTCTTTTAAGCTTTATACCATCTGACTTACATGACATTTATTTGTTCATTGTCTGTGTTTCTTACCAAAATGTAAGTTCCATAATAGGGCATAGCACATAATAGACACTCAATAAATATGTGTTGCATGAATGGTTGCATGAGAAGAGGACTGTGTTAAGAAAGTATGATTGAGTCTGTGGGCAGATAGGGATTTTTCACAATCAGGAAAACAATACTGAGAAGAAGAAACACTCATCGTGTTATTTACCGCCAAAGGCATTAAGTTGGTAACATCAAGAGAGAAACGGTTTCCTTGCGTTAGGGCGTCCTCCATTTCCCCAGGTTTTCCTTTCAGTATCAATAAGATTGTCTTCAGCACATGAGGGGCCACGCTTGCCTCAGAACCTGCCGCCTGCCACATCTGTATCAGAGTGCTGCAAACACAGCCCCGCCCCACACAATGAGAATCATGTTTGTCATGTCCTACTTGATAGAATAACAAGAATCAGGAAAAGAGTCTTGGTTTTACATTTTTATATAGCAAAGACACTGCAGACATGTCCAAAGCAAAATGAGATTCCTATTTCCAAATGATCCCATAAGCCTCTTATCCTAGAAAACAGAGAAAGGATTTAAATAAAACCTTATGGAAAATACCAGTCTGGTCTGCAAATTCATTTCTACTGCTATTTAAATATCTGTCTAGCTCACTGTCAAGAACTGATCAGCTTTCTGCACTCTATACTTCCTCTGCTACTCCCGCCTTGTGACTTTGAAGATATCAAAGAATAGATAGAATATTTAAAAACTGGCATGGGAATAAAAATTAATAAGTAGATTAATATAAAAATAAAAAAACCCTAAATAAAAAATGAACTAATAAAATAACAAAAATAAAAACAAAACTGAGCACAGAAGAGTAAGCCATTTTGTCAAATGTCACACAATGAGTGACACAGATGCTATTAAAATCCTGGCTTCTCAATCTCCAGTCCCCCGGCTCCTTTTCCTATGTACTCGACACTCTTCAAGATTAGTCTTACTGTTGCTTCTTACAAACTGCTGTACACCTCTGCACCGATGTATTTCTGAGACCATGCCAATTCATGCTGGGTTCTGACACTTATTGCTCAGTCTTTCTGTGTTCAGGTTCATCATTTGGGTGCCTGATCGCTTGGAATATGGAAATACCCAGCTCTGTAGCACCCACTACCCACCTGCTCCAGGTCCCACTTAGAATCACATGGACATCAACTCTCATATGCCATGTCTCCTTGTCTTATCTCTTGTTCATACCTCTTGGCTAAGCAAATGTTCCATGTGTTTCTTTGGTTTAGTTTCACTCCATATCCTGGCCTTTTCTACCTCAGTCCTCAATAGAATTAGACCTGCTGGTAGCAGCTTTGGTTAAGTTCACCTAACAAATTATGCCTGCTTTCTGTACTTCCTGAGCACATATTGCTTGTACCAGATTTATTGGCAATTTTTATCTTGTATGCATGTGAATATATTCCCTCTCCTCAACAAAATGCTTCAGGGCCAGTAATACTTTACACAAAGTGGGTGCTTAGTTCCTGAATGAGTAAATTGTCTTATGAAGATCTTTCTAGGAATTTTATGAATAGTAAAATACTTTGTGAGTTAAAGCTTCCTAAATAAATACAATCTTTCAGTCTGAAAAATAAAGTTGTGTGATTTATTTAGACTTTTGTTTATTTCAGTGCCCTTTCACAGACATTAACCTACATAACACATTTATAGATAGAACTTTCCTCATTTTCTAGATGAGGAAATTTAGCATCGGGGAGTTTTATCAAACTTCCACAATGTCACATAAAATGTAAGGGTCAAAGTTGATGGAAACAGATTCATTTGTTTCCAAAGCCCAAGTCCCCTTCATAATAAAACTCTTTGCCTTTTACACTGCTCATGGTAGGAAGTAGTACCTTGATTTCCAATGTTTATGCAAATTGTATAAATGGAGTGGTGTGATTTTTCTAAACTCTTCTAATGTGCCTGTTAGGTTCATATTGTCCCATAGGCTCGCATTTGTATTTTTTTCTTCTTAAACTTTTCTTGTGATCCTGGATCATAAATTTCATTCTAACAGTTAAAGGACACAGGACTCCCAATTTTAATGCTTGTTATTGGGATGTGTAAATATCTTATGTCTGTCCTTCATAAACAAGAAAAACACTACATGTACAAATTCATTTTCTCAACAAAAATGAGTAAATTCACAAATGGGAATAAAAATCCATTATCACATTGAGGAGAGGTTTGTTCCTCTGGGATATGCAACATAATACAATGTAAAACCTCAGATAAATAATAGTGACATTGGTCATTTCTTGTGGGCCTACTGTGTTTTAGGTATTATACAAAGATATGCATAACACATATGATCTTGTTTAAGTCTTACAATCATCCCACATGATGCACAAATAGATTTTCTCTTTCAGAAAAAAGCAACCAGACCTGACTATGGTAGATTGAGAGTTTAAACCCAGGTCCATCTGACGGTGGAGCCTGTGAACAAGTCCTCATGGAAGGGGACAAAGGGTTGGGGGGCCTTACTCGTCTGCTGGAACTGAGTAGTCCATAAGTTGAAAGATGACCTTCTTGGGTGAAGTACATGTCAACAAAGTGATAACCCGCAACATAACATCCTTCATACAATTGTTATCACACAATTGCCTATAAATAGCATCCACGATCTTAGCCACCTGGAAGAGAAATTCCACAGGTAAACAAGAATCTCCTGTTCCATGGTCACCTCTAAACCAAGGCATTTCTTGGACATAAGAATTCACTTTTTCTCAGAATTACCAAGGCAGCAACTAACACACAAATAAGCACTAGTAGAAAGCATATTTATATGTGTTACTACACAATGCCAAATATTCATTTGGATGAAGAGTAAATCTGTGCATTTACGAATAGCAGGAAAATGCCCATTTCTTTCAAAGTTTATTTTGGGAGGGTTGAACTCATAAAGAAATATAAGTTCAGTATAGGAAACACACATATAATTCAAGTACTTAAAGAAGAAAATAAAAATAATGGAACAGAATAACAATGGAACTGCAGTGTATACTTCAAAGAAATGTTTGAAAGTTAAAGACGATTTGAAGCCACATATTGAAGGGATGAACGATGTGTCGGTGGAATGACCCAGAATGGTAAACACCAACCCATAATCTTGCAAACTCTATTCATAGGTCCCATGTTAATTTCATTTTTCCCCCTTTTTACTTATTCTTGAACAAGGAGAGTTCTAGCTGGATCTGACGTTTGTCTCAAATCAGTGGTTGTGTATTCAATATCAAATTTAATCCACCCAGATCATCTCACTTCTTATCTTGAAAATAAACCTTTGCATTTTTTTCTTCTTAAATATGTCTTGTGATCCTGGATCATAAATTTTAGACTAACAGAGATTATAAGCTGAAAAATTAGTTGATGCAAATTTACATTACCCTGCAGTTACATCATATACAGTTCAGTTATCCGTACAACTTTATACTGCAAACCAAAGAAAAAAATTATAAATAAAATGTTAAAAAGTACAGGGTACTTTTCCAACCACATAGGTTCCAACGTGAGCAAGAAATGGAGATATCAAACTACTCTTTTCCATAGACCTTTTTAACTATAGGATTTAGAGCTTCTTCTAGTTATCCTCTTCTTATTTTAAATGCAAATACCTCTAAAGCAAGCCACCTATGTCACTGGGTGCTTAATTATAGAAATTTGTGCCAATTTCTGTCCAGTTATAAAAATGATAGTCTGTTTCAATTTTGATGAAATATTTGATGTGTTGGGATTATTTAGAGATTGTTAGGATTATTTAGAGATTATAAGCCCATATACTATATATGGAATTTAGGGGATTTTTAGGGATATTTTTAGCCTTATAACTCATGTTAGAACCCAACCCCATCTAAGACAAGAATCCACTGTGTTCAGTAGTCCAGTTGCTTGTGGGAGCTGGGGTTGGGTCATAAATTGAGGAGCCCATTTTGTTCATTTTTTTTTCTGTGGTTAGAGATTTCACTGTAGCAGAGGATAGTTTTACACATCTAGTTTTCTGTTTGATCTCTCTTCCTCTCAGGGACTTGGTAAGGCTTCATCTCGCCTTCCTTCAAGTGCTCTTTCCCACTTCACTAGAAGAGAACTCTATTTTGTAAGATGACCTTTGCCCTTCACCTTTCCCTGTGATTGTGTTTGCCCTACAGAATGCTCCCATCTGCAGCAGCATTGAGAGTTCTATATAAAGCATCGCCTCCCCTTTCCTGCTCTATGAATTTGAGTAAGACTTCTCAGATTATTTTCAGTCACCTTACACTCCTGTGTCAGGAGAGGGAGCTGGAGGTTCATTCCTCATGTCACCATCAGGGCTGGTTTCATGGGCCTGTGACCTATGTGTTTGCGCAGGGCTCCATGCTGAGAAGGTACCCTTACTTTGTTTAAAGCTCTGCCACTATCACCTTGAACTTTTAAACAATTTTATCTTTGTATTTTGTAAATCAAATCCCACAGGACAGTGGAGCAGAGGAGATACAATAAGTGAGTCTGCCATTGTTCCTATGGTCCCCTTCACATGTGGTATTCACAAAGTTCCAGGGGACCCAGGATGTGAAGCTCAGTGGGAAAACAAGATAAGCATCTTATTGAAACTGTAACCTACTTAAAAAATTCCCACTTAGTCTGAAAATGACATAGAAGGAAACAGAAAGGGTAGCCCATAAATTATTTTCCTTTCGGGCTTTCCTTATTCATCAATAAGCTGAGGGTAGAGAACGTTGGTAGGATATGTGAATGATAAAAAGTGAAATTTTAGAAGTTGTGCTAGTTTTATGGAGTGTTTCCATCCTTTTGGAAAGAATTTAATACATACGCGTGTGTGAGCTATGAAACACAAATAGCATTATTTTGGTGATTCTGCACATGAGCTAAATGCTCCTATGTTTACTTTTGTAACTGGCATTGCACAATATATGTATGGATAGTAAAATCTGCTTATGACTAAAAAATGTTAATTGTTCTTTTTGCTTAGAAAGACATTAAATGGCAAATAAAACCAGCATGAAGAATTGAGAGAGAGAGACTGTGGAGGAAAGGCGAACACTGCATGTGCTTACACATTTAATGACATTATTTCCTATGTTGTGAGGAAGCAGTCCCAGATTTCATTCTGCACTGAGCCCCACAAATTATGTAGCCAGCTCTACGGCAAGCTGAGGGTCTTTGAAATCTTTCCTTAAGGGATACACAGGGGATTTCTATGACAGCTATACTATTTTATTGCATTAACGTATTTCTTTAAAAATTTGAAACCAAATATGGCAAAATATTATGATGTAATATGATTGGTGGATAAGCATTCATTACCTACTCTCTACAATTGTTCATATACTTGAAATATTTCACGCAAAAAAATCCTCAGGCCAGCATGGTGGCTCACGCCTGTGACCCTCGTGCTTTGGGAGGCCAAGGTGGGAGGGTTGTTTGAACCCAGGAATTTGAGACCAGCCTGGGCAACACAGCAAGACCTCCATCTTTACAAAAATTCATTTAAAAAGTTAGCTGGGTGTGGTGGTACATCCCTGTAGTCCCAGCTGCTTAGGAGGCTGAGGTGGGAGGATTGCTTAAGCCCAGGAGTTTGAGGCTGCCATGAGCCAAGGTTTCACCACTGCACTCCAGCCTGAGCCACAGAACAAGACCCTATCTCTAAGTAAAATTTAAAAAACCTAAAGCCTCATTATATTAAAGCGATATAATGAACAATGACAAGAAGTACATATAAAAAGAAGTGGACATACAACAAAGGCAAAAATGCACATTAGAGAGTAAACCCTGTGCTCTCCTGTTTATTGTCAAGTATCTTACCATGGTGACCTTCTTGGCATGAAATTCCAGAGTAAATTTCAGTATGGATGCTGCATCAGATGCGATTTTATCATCAGGTGAAGACAGTTTCATCAGGAGACTCCACACAAAGTCAGTCAGCAGGAAAGGCAGTAAGGTTTGCCCTACTCTCTGCAACCACAAAGGATAGTCATGACCTCAGGGCTTACTCACACCAACATAAGACAGCTAAACTCAGACATGGTGGCAGATGCTCAAGAGCCAGGCAGGGCCACAAGACTTCCATGGTCCATATACATCTCATTGGAGTCTCCTTCCTCCATGAAAAACTATTAAAAATTATATTTTACAACAATGTTGGTACAAAAATGACTATAATCCAAGTGAAATTATATTTAATTTTTTTCTTCTGATTTTAAAGCAATTCAGCAAATATTATCATGAATTTCTTCAGTGTTGGAAATGAGTTTACTCAGATCAGAAACAAGTATGAAGAAAGCAGAAGATGTAGGAGGGGACAGGGTGAGGAAGTCAAGCGAACTCAAAGGCATGGACTTTCCTTTTTTACAGAAAGGGATCAGGAAGCAGAAAGAAATAAAAGGCCTCTATGTCCATGATCGAGGTGCAAGAACTACAATTCAAATATCCCTTGTTAAAGTTAGAGGACTCTCTGTGGATTGTAAAATTTGAACAAAATCACATTGATTATAGATTTCTCAAAGAAAGATAAACGAGCCAAATTTTCTCCTTTTGCCTTTATACGGGGAAAAAATAGTCATTCTCCCAAGTACAGAGGATACCCAATCTCACCAATAAAAGTTTTTCTGCACTGTCTTTAAAGGGATGGAGTATTGCTTTTTGGTCATAAGGCAGAACTAAGACTAAGGTCTGAGTGAGAACTGATGATCACTAGCGCCTTTCCCAATGGGCAGAGGGGTGACGGATGGGAATCTTGGAAAGCTATGGAAGAAAATTAGAGGAGGGTAACCAAGGATTGGAGAGGTGGGCTGAATATCATAAATAGTTTGCCGTCCTTTAAGAAAGTCAGATTCAATTATATGACACTGGATTTTTTTTTTTTAATGGAGGAAGGCAGAATATTCTCTTTTTGAATATTTGCTTGCTCAACAAAAAATTTACTTTAGTATCTATCTAAAAAGTTGTAGAAGAAGCAATTCCCAGTGAAACTTAGAGCTAGTGTTAGAAGTTTCTGTCATGTACAGGTAAAGGTGTGACAGTAGATTATATAAAATGATAGATTTGCTTTGTAAAATATTATCTACACGTAACTCTCCAGAAAAACACCAATCACACAGGATCAGCTGGGCTTTTCAGAGGTCATTTTTATTTCCTCCTGCTTCTTACTGCTACACTGTTACACCATGTTGTTACATGTTCTTGATGCCACTTGCTTGAATGTTTGCATAATATGCTATTAACAGTCCACAGATTTTCATTTATTCCTCTATGTTTGGCATATACTTTAAAAAATCTGTGAAGAAGTTCTTCTCACAAATAGTGGTGTTGTTTTGAGTTATTTCTTTCTATAAATTCCCATGAATGAGACTACTAGTTTATTTGGTATGAGCATACATACATACATATATATTAGTTAATGACACTTTGTGGCTCTCTGTGGATCATTTGCAAACCAGTGTCCTCTCTTAAAACCAACCACTATATAAAGCGAGAATGCCATGGTTTGGGAATTGTTTTTCGTTTTGTTTTTCTATCCAGCCTTCCCATTTAATGGTGTTTTGCTTCCAGCTTCCATGGTTAGCAACCTTGCTGCTTCTACTCCTATTTGCATGCTTTGAACTTTGTCTTTGGCTATGGTCCTCTTGGTCTTGTTTCTACAATCTTGTGTTCTCTCAATTTACCTATTCTATCTACTACTGGAAGTCCCAGCTCCAGGTTTTCCAGCTACTGCTCCTGCATGTAGTGCTGGACTTGCTTTGGTCTCACAACTGGGAAATGAATAACAGGTCATGAACACAAGGACCCAGGGCACCTCCCCCAAGCCCAAGGATTTTTACACCTGATGGATATTAAACTCCGATGAGCAAGGACACTAACCTAGAGGCTGTGATGATAAGTTTCATGAACAGCTTAGAAGAGACCCCAACAGACTGCTGGTCCTAGGTTCACTAGCCCAGTCATGGTACTCAGGATTTCAATTCCAGGATACTGAAGTGGAGGATGGAAGAATGAGGGAAGATTTGCTAGTAAACTTAAACAGATGCCTGGTTTCTTTATGTAAATGAACATGGTCAACCAGGCTTGAAAATTTTGAGAGGAGGTGGGAAAGAATAACTTTTGGTTTTGGAAAGATGTACCATCGGGCTTCTACATATTTAAGACATCTATGCAGTATTTTTGATCATATCATGTTAGATGTATTGCTTTTGCGTATCCTCAGCCTCCCACAATTCAACCCATCTCAGCCATGGAAGAAGACACTGCTTTATACATGTAGTTTTAAGAGGAACCCCTAGATCCTCCCACCCCAAGAGATGAGCTGGCCTAAAGGGCTTCCCCAAAAGTTTTGCTGAGCCACTGGCTCAATGTGTGTGGATGGAAGGTGCTGGAAAGCCCAGCCTGGGCCCCAGTGCTGTGCAACTTCTGGAGCCTATGGCTAAACCTATCTGGAAGGTGCTGGAAAGCCCAGCCTGGGTCCCCATGTAGTGCAACTTCTGGAGCCTATGGCTAAACCTATGTAGTTTGAATAAGGTGAGGGAGCATATATAGCTATAGAGCCTCATGGTTCTACCAAGGGTTGAGACAGTGTAAACACAACTTACTTGGTATTGAGATTTATCATGTAGGCTTTTTTAATTTTTATTTTTCATTTAATAACACTTTTAAACAAAATCAAAATCACAGTGTCATTATGTTTGCAGAGTAAATTATGATAGTATTGGAAAGTCTGTTAACTGCTGACTTCGTTAATTTTTCTAAATAAGCAGAAATTCTCCATTTTTAGTGAACTATTTGTTGGCCAAACAAAAAGAAGTGTAACTAGGAAAACCTCATTTGCTTTCTATAAGGATTAAGTAATACAAATTACTATATTTGGGAATAATTGGCATAATTATTAATAGAGATGAAAATCAGAAAACCAAATGGTCTATAATCATTTACATTTTACCGCACTGTGTTTAAAAAAAATGAAAAACTACTAACAACATAAACTTTGTTGAAATAAATTGCTACTAAGAGTAATAATATATATAAACAAAAGCCCTTGGCAAAAGTGGGGGCTAAATTACCTGAGCAATTTTACTTTTGTCTTGTTGAAACTCCTTGGGTAGAAATTCTACATCAGAAGAAGGAAACTGGAGACCGTAACTTTTATCGTTTGTAGGCTGATTTCTTCTAATATCCGCTGTGTTAAGAAAAATAGTTTAAGGTTATTTGATCACTGGTTTGTTCTATGACATTACTATTTCCAATTTTCTTTTCCTGCCCAGTTCTGGAGATCTGATGTTTTCTGAATATTTAACTCTCTGCTCATAGTTTAGTCTCATAAAATATTATGACACTCATACAGAATTCATAAAGTGTTTAAGAGAGTCCATGTGACATATGAATGAAGGACAAATACTTTTAATAATAGCCTGACAAGATAACAAATACATATAGACCATCAAATGCATGGTTCAGTGTGCTGGAAAAGCTAATGCTAAGCTGGAGGGTCTATTGGCAGGGACAGTAGACTCGGAGGCATCTGAAATGAGCTGAGTGGTAGACCAGAGAATCCAGAAGTGCTCAGGAAAAACTTCAGGTGCAGAAAATTTCAGTTCCGGAGAAGGTGAGCTTTAAATGATTTTGTTCGTTTTTAAATAGCTCTATAGAGATATAATTAACATTTATTTACTGATTTTGTTTTTGTTTTTTGTCTTTTTTGAGCCGGGATCTTGCTCTGTCACCCAGGTTGAAGTCCAGTGGTAAAAACAGGGTTCACTGGAGCCTTGACCTCCTGGGCTCAAGTGATCTTCTCACCTCAGACTTCCCAGTAACTGGGATTGCAGGCACATGCCACAGTGCCCAGCTAATTAAAAATACACATATTTTGTTGACATAGGGTCACACTATGTTGCCCAGGCTGGTCTCCAACTCCTGGGCTCAAGTAATCTGCCCACCCAGGCCTACCAAATTGCTGGGATTACAGGTGTGAACCACCATGCCCAGCCCATATGACATATCTAAGGTGAACAACTTGGTAAGTTTTTGTGTATCTATAAACTCAATAATAATAAACCACAGGAAAAAAAAAAGAACATATCTATTGCCTCCGAAAGTTTCCTCATGCCCTTTTGTAACCCCTCACACTTACTCCCTCTACCCATCCTCTGACTCCAAGTCAACCACTGATCCACTTCCTGTCATCTGCTCTCCGTCAAGTTGGTACTTTCTAATTTTATATAAGTGGATCATACAGTATGCACTCTTTTTTGGGGGTGGAGGGCGGTTGGCTTCTTTCACTCAGCAAAACTACTGAGATTCATCCATGTTTTTGTACATATTAATAGTTTGTTCCTTTTTACAGTTAATAATACTATTCTATTATATGTACATACCCAGATCTCTTTATCTATTTGCCTGTTAATGGACATTTAGGTTGTTTCCGGTTTGAGGTGATTACAAATAATGGTGTTATGAACATTCATGTACCAGTAAGTGTTTGTATGAACAACTACTTTCATTTTTCTCAGGTAGATATAAAGTTGTGGAATGACTGAATCATATGATAGCTATATGTTTATCTTTTTAGGATAGTGTCAAATTATTTTCCAAAGTTGTTATACTATTTTTCAGTTTGCTCACAATGTATGTGAGCTCGAGTGACTATACATCCTTAATAACACATGGTAGAATCAGTCTTTTCAGTTTTAGAAATTCTAATGGGTGTGTAGTGGCATCTCATTATAGTTTTAATTTACATTTCTTTAATAAGTACATATAGAACGTTATTTGATTTGCTTCTTTGCTATGTGTTCTTCTTTGGTAAGATGGCTATTTAAATCCATTTTTATTTTTTAATTTGGTTGTCTTTTTTCTTAGAGATTTTTTTTTTTTTATTTCTTCTAAAAAAAAGGGGGTGGATACATGTGCAGAACGTGCAGGTTTGTTACATAGGTACACGTGTGCCATGGTGGCTTGCTGCACTTATTGACCCACCCTCTAAGTTCCTTGCCCTCACCCCCCAACCCCCACCCCCAACAGGTCCTGGTGTGTGTTGTTCCCCTCTCTGTGTCCATGTGTTCTCAATGCTCAACTCCCACTTAAGAGTGAGAACACGCGGTATTTGGTTTTCTGTTCCTGTGCTAGTTTGCTGAAGATGATGGCTTCCAGCTTCATCCATCTCCCTGCAAAGGACATGATCTCATTCCCTTTTATGCCTGCATACTCCTCCAGTGTATATATGCACCACATTTTCTTTGTCCAGTCTATCATGGATAGGCATTTGGGTTGGTTCCATGTCTTTGTCATTGTAAACAGTGCTGCAATAAACACATGTGTGCACATGTCTTTATAGTAGAATGATTTATATTCCTTTGGGTATATACCCAGTAATGGGATTGCTGGTCAAATGGTATTCTGGCTCTAGGACCTTGAGGAATTGCCATACTGTTTTCCACAATGGTTGAATTAATTTACATTCCCACCAACAGTGTAAAAGCGTTCCTATTGCTCCACATCCTCTCCAGCATCTATTGTTTCCTAACTTTTGAATAATCACCATTCTGACTGGCATGAGATGTTATCTCATTGTGGTTTTAATTTGCATTTATCTGATGATCAGTGATGTTGAGGTTTTCTTCATATGTCTGTTAGCTCTGTAAATGTATTCTTTTGAGAAGTCTCCACTCATATCCTTTGCCCACTTTTTGATGGGGTTGTTTGTTTTTTTTCTTGTAAATTTGTTCAAGTTCCCTGTAAATTCTGCATATTAGACCTCTATCAGATGGATAGATTGCAAACATTTTCTCCCATTCTGTAGGTTGCCTGTTCACTCTGACAGTAGTTTCTTTTGCTGTGCAGAAGCTCTTTAGTTGAATTAGATCCCATTTGTCAATGTGGGCTTTTCTTGCAATTTCTTTTGGTGTTTTATTCATGAAGTCTTTTCCCATGCTTATGTCCTGAATGGTATTGCCTGGTTTTCTTCTAGGGTTTTCATGGTTTTGAGTTTTACATTTAAGTCTTAATCCATTTTGAGTTAATTTTTGTATAAGGTGTAAGGAAGGGGTCCAGTTTCAGTTTTCTGCATATGGCTAGCCAGTTTTTCAAGCACTATTTATTAAATAGGGAATTCTTTCCCCATTACTTGTTTTTGTCAGGTTTGTCAAAGATCAGATAGTTGTGGATGTGTGGTGTTATTTCTGAGGTCTCTGTTATGTTCCATTTGTCTATATGTCTGTTTTGGTACCAGTGCCATGTTGTTTTGGTTACTGTAGCCTTGTAGTATAGTTTGAAGTCAGGTAGCATGATGCCTTCAGCTTTCTTCTTTTTGCTTAGGTTTGTCTTGGCTGTACGGGGCCTTTTTTGATTCCATATGAAATTTAAAGTAGTTTTTTTTTTTTAATCGTGGAAGAATGTCAATGGTAGTTTGATAGGAATAGCATTGAATCTATAAATTACTTTAGGCAGTATGGCCATTTTCACAATATTGATTCTTTCTATCCATAAGGATGGAATGTTTTTCCATTTGTTTGTGTCCTCTCTTATGTCCTCGAGCAGTGGTTTGCAGTTCTCCTTGAAGAGATCCATCACATCCCTTGTTAGCTGTATTCCAAGGTATTTTATTCTCTTTGTAGCAATTGTAAATGGGAGTCCATTCATGATTTGGCTCTTTGCTTGCCTATTGTTGGTGTAAAGGAATGCTTGTGATTTCTGCACATTGATTTTGTATTCTGAGACTTTGCTGAAGTTGCTTATCAGTTCAAGAAGTTTGTGGACTGAGATGATGGGGTTTTCTAAATATAAAATCATGTAATCTGTAAACAGAGATGACTTCCTCTCTTCCTCTTACAGAGTTTTGAGTGTCCTTTATGAACTTTGAATATGGTTCTTTTACCAGATATGTAGTTTGCAAATATTTTCTCCCAGTCTGTGGCTTAACTATTAACAGTATATTTCAAAGAGCAGAAATACCTAATTTATCATTTATTTTCATTGATACTTTGATTATTGTATCTAAGAAATCTTTACCTAATCCAAGGCCCCCAAATTTCTTTGAGTTTTATAGTTGTAGATTTTACATTTAGTTCTATTACTCACTTTGGATTAATTTTTGAATATGTATGAAATATGGTTCAAAGCTGTTTTTCTGCCTATAAATATTCATTTTTTCCAAACACAATTTATTGAAAAGTTTGTGCTCACTCCTTTAAATTGCCTTTGAAACTTCATAAAAAATCAGCTGACTATATATGTGGATTTATTTCTGGACTCTCAATTCTGTTCTGCACAATGTTGAATAGAATAGAAGTAGTGATAGTGCACATCCTTGTCTTGTTTCTGATGTTTCAGGGAAATCATTCAGTATTTTACCATTATGTGCAGACATACCTCAAAAGATACTACAGGTTTGGTTTCAGATCATTGCAATAAAGTGATTATTACAATAAAGTAACCCACATTCATTTTGTTGGTTTCCCAATGCCTATAGAATGTATATTTACACTATGCTGTATTCTAGTAAGTATGCAATAGCATTATATCTAAAAACATACATATCTTACTTAAAAACATTTTATTGCTACAAAATACTAACAATCATTTAAGTTTTCACTGAATAGGTTCTCCTGCTTGGATCTCCAGCAATCCCTCACCAACGCTATCGAGCAGGTAGCATCTCTGCAACTCTCTGGGACAGAGCTCCCTGGGAGGGCGAGTTGCCATCTTTGCTGTCTTATAAACTTTACTGTCTCCAGGCTCTTGAGAGTCTGTGGGGACCAAAGACTGGTCTGAATTCCCAGCACAGAGCATTCCCGACATGAAAAAGTGGCTGGGCTATTTTCCACACAGGTCTCAGTCCTTCTCACTGGACACAGTCTCTTGACCTTGGACTCCAGCACAACCACCCTGCCCCCACCTGACCTTTCAATCAGAGGCAGCGTAGCATTTCTCTGAGTAGAAAATCCCAGAGTCAATCCACAACACCTCCACCACTGCAATTGCTGTGGTACTCCACTAACAGCCCTTGGGCTGGGGGAAGGAACAAAGGGCCTAGTCACTATGCCGGCACCTCCAACACACTCCAGCCACAAGAGGAAAAGGAGTCTAACCCTTATTCCCTGGAAATGCGTAACCCTCACTCCTCACCAGGCAGGGCCCCTGGCTCATAACTGCAGAATGGTCACCCACAACCATGGCTGAGCATATCCATTGGTAAGGGGCCTGGAGTCTCCCTGGGGAAAGGCTCCCAGAGGTATTTGACAGCCCCTCTGCCATTGCCACAGCGGAGTTCTATCCCTGCTGCCCCCAATTTGGGGAAGAAATGAGCCTGAGGGCTATACTAGAGCTTATAGCACACCACAGTCACCATAGGGAGAGGAGACCAATCTTTCCACCTGGAGAGTCCTTGAACCCCTGCTCTCCAACAAACACAACCCTAAGCTCATACCAGCAATTTAGCTGTCCTACTTTACTGGCTGAACAATCTCAGTAACAGCAGCTCTGTGCTTCTTGGAAGTAGAGCTCATGGGAACAACTGAAAACTCCTCTACCACTGCTTTTGCAGTGGTACTACCCCTGCTACCCTTGGACTAAAGAAGGAGCAAAGACTGTAAGTACCTAATCTGCACCTCCAGCAAGCTACAATCAACCCAAAGAGAGGGGGCCAGTCTGTCTCCCAAGGGTTCTACTTGATGCTCCCTGCTCATCACCAGGCCGGGAACTCCTCGCTTGGGCCCACAGCACAGACCTTCAATCCTGGGTTGATTGCACTGAGCAATTACTGACCTGCATCTCTCTGGTGTGGAGCCTCCAGAAGTCAAGCAAAAGACTGTTGGCCACAATCACTGCTGAGGTTCCTTTCTCTGCTGCCTCCAAGTTAGGAAGGAAACATAAACCTTGAAATCACCCCAGAGTTGTGATAGGCATCCCGAAAGTACCAAGCCATGATCTATAGCCAACACTCAAGTGGCAAAGGAGCCCGTGGTTTCAGGGTACTGAGAAGGAGCATAGCTGCTAGTATAAGGAAATATAGGGGAGCCACAACTGAGCAAGAGTCTACCAACTGACCACTGTGCCTAAGTGCCATTGACCAGATCACACCCTAAAGCTTCAACACCAAAATATCTCACTAACATACCCTACCATGAAACCAAAGATGAGAAGTCAGATACAAATACAGACCCTGCACAAGGCTCAGCCCTGTGAAGACATGCTGAAAAGAAGTCTGCTGACTATACTCAATCTCCACTGCAGTTAAAGGAATACCCTCATGCAGAGCTGAGAAAGAACCAGTAACTCAAATAGCTAGTGTTTTATGCCCTCCAGATGACTGAAATAGTTCTTCAACAAGGGTTCTTAACCAGGTTGGATTGATGGAAATGACAGAAATATAATTCAGAATATGGCTAGGGATGAAGATTACTGAGATTCAGGAGAAGAGCAAAACCCAATCCAAGGAAACTAAGACTCACAATAAAATGATACAGGAGCTGATAGATGAAATAGCCAGATTAAAAAAACCTAACTGGCCCGATAGAGCTGAAAAACATACTACAAGAATTTCACAATGCAAATGCAAGTATTAACAGCAGAATAGACCAAGCTGAGGAAAAATATCATGAAACTTGACGCCTGGCTCTCGGAATTAAGTAGTCAGAAAAAAAAAAAAAAAAAAAAAAAAGAAAAGAAAAGAAAATAGAATGTAAAGTAAAGAACAAAACCTCCAGGAAATACAAGATTATATAAAGAGGACAATTCTATGTGTTATTGGCATCCCTGCTATAGATGGGGAGAAAGCAAACAACTTGGAAAACATTTCAGGATTTCATCCATGAAAACTTCCCCAACTTTGCTAGAGAGGTCAACAGTCAAATTCAGGAAATACAGACAATTCCTGCACAATTCTACATCCCCAAAACACATAATCGTTAGATTCTCCAAGGTCAAAATGAAAAAAGAAAAAATGTTACCATTTTTTGATATGCCTTAGCTTCCTGAGTAGCTGGGATTACAGGCGTACACCACCATGCCTGACTAATTTTTGTATTTTTAGTATAGACGAGGTTTGACCATGTTGGCCAGGCTGTTCTCAAACTCCTGACCTCAATTGATCCACCTACCTCAGCTTCCCAAAGTACTGGGATTATAGGTATGAGCCACCATGCCTGGCCTCAACATTCTTAAAACAAACAAACAAACAAACAAACAAATTCCAACCAAGAATTTCATATCTGGCTCAGCTAAACTTCCTAAGCGAAGGAGAAATAAGACCCTTTTTAGACAAGCAAAGGCCAAAGAAATTCATTACCACTGATCTGCCTGATAAGAGCTCCTGAAAAGAACACTAAATATGGAAAGGAAAGACCAGTACTAGTCACAGCAAAAATACACTGAAGTACACAGACCAGTAATACATAAAGCAATCACATGAACAAGTCTGCATAATTAATCAGCTAACATCATGACAGGATCAAATCCATAAATAACACTAACCTTGAAGGTAAATGGGCTAAATGCTCCAATTAAAAGGCACAGAGTGACAAGCTTAATAAAGTACAAAGATACAATGGTACGCTGTCTTCAAGAGACCCATGTCACATGTAATGACACTTATAGGCTCAAAATAAAGAAATGGAGAAACCCTACCAAGCAAATGGAAAACAGAAAAAGTCTGGGGTTGCAATCCTAATCTCAGGCAAAACAGACTTTAAGCCAGCAAAGATCAAAAAAGACAAAAAGGGCATTTACATAAATGGTAAAGGATTCAATTCAATGGGAAGACCTAACCATCCTAAATAAATATGCACCCAACACAGGAGCACCCAGATTCATACAGCAAGTTCTTAGAGATCTTCAAAGAAACTTAGACTCCCACACAATAATAGTGAGAGATTTCAACATCCTACACAATAATAGTGGGAGTCGTCAATATCCTGCTGACAGTATTAGACAGATCATTGAGGCAAAAAAGGTCACATCTTAAGTGAAATAACTCAAAACAGAAAGTCAGATACCACAGGTTCTCACTACATAATGTGTACACATGAGCATACAGAGCATATTAATAGACATCAGAGACTCATAAAGGTAGGAAGATGAAAGGTGGGGTGAGGGATGAGAAAGGACCTAATGGGTAAAATGTACACTATTTAGGTGATGCTTACTAGTCAATATATCCAAGCAACAAATCAGCATTTGTACCCCCTAAATCTATTCAAAAAAATTATTATGTCTCCTTAATTAATTGATCCCTTTATCATTATGAAATGACTTTTTTTTTTTGCCTTGGAGGCATTCTTATCTCTAAAATATATCTTTTTATAGCAATATAATGTAGCCACTCCAATTTTCTTTTTATTATTGTTAACATATCATTTTCTAATGTTTAACATTTAATTCATGTGTGTTTTATATTTAAAGTGAGTTTCTTGTAGGCAGCATATAGTTGAGGCTTGCTTTTTATTCAGTCTGACAATCTCTGTCTTTTTACTTGGGATATTTAGAACATTTACATTTATTATGATTGGGTTAAAAATTTTTCTTGATTATTTGTTTACTATTTTTTCTTATCTATTTTTTTCTATTCTTTTTGCTTCATTTTAAATTATTTTCCATGATTCCATTTTAGCTCCATTTTGGCTTATTATATATAACTTTTTGCTATGTTATCTTAGTGGTGGCTTTAGGGTTTAGATGATACACCCTTAACTTATTACAGTTTACTTTCAAGTGTTATTTTATAACTTTGTACATAGGAGAAGAATTTTAAAACACATTTATACATTTTCCCCTTTAAGTTTTCGTGTTATTGTTTTTATACATTTTACTTTTGTTATTACTTTTGCTTTAAAGAGCTGGCTATCATTTAAAGAGATTTAAATAAGAGAGAGAAATGAATATTTATCTATATTGTTGAAGTTTTCCAGTGCTCTTCATTCCTTTTTGTAGATCTAGATTTTCATCCGGTATAATTTCCTTTTCTAAAAGAATTTTCTTTAACATTTCTTGCAGTTAAAGATC
Source organism: Piliocolobus tephrosceles (assembly GCF_002776525.5). Classification (NCBI taxonomy): domain Eukaryota; kingdom Metazoa; phylum Chordata; class Mammalia; order Primates; family Cercopithecidae; genus Piliocolobus; species Piliocolobus tephrosceles. The sequence continues at coordinate 27,636,494 of NC_045434.1, read as the reverse complement.
TGATGGTAATTAATTCTACCAACTCTTGTATATCTAAAATGTCTTTATTTTATTTTTTTGAAAGATATTTCTACTCATTTAAGGATTCCAGATTGACATTTTTTTTTTCTTTCCTGTATTTTATGATGTTGGCTTCATTGCCTATAACTTGTGTCATTTCTGATGAGAAATCTGCTGTCACCCTTATCTTTGTTTCTCTATATGTAATGTCCTTTTTCCTCTTTGGCTCCTTTTAAGATTTTTTTCTTTATCACTTGTAAGCAATTTAATTATGATGTGCCTTGATGTTCTTTTCTTCACGTTTCCTGTTCTCTGCCACACTTTTCAGTGTGTGAGTTTATAGCTTTTATTACACTTGACAATTTTTCAGTCATTATTCTTTAATTTGTTTTTCTGTCCTGACTTTCTCACTTTCAGAGACTCAAATAAGATATGCATTAGGCTTTTCAGAGACTCAAATTAGACATGCCTCATAGTTCATTGATGCTCTATTTGTCTCAGTTGTTTATTTCTCTGTTTAAATTTTGATAATTACTATTACTATGTGTGTAAGCTCATGAATCTTTTCTTCTGCAATGTTGTTGTTAATCCACGCCAGAGAATTTTTCTTCTCAGATACTGTCATTTTTATCTCCAGAGGTTCAATATAGGTCTTTTAGGAGTTTTTCTATGTCTCTACTTAAGATGTTTTTATCTTCTAATTCCTTAAATAAGTGGAATATAGTTATAATAATTCTTTTTATGTCACACTCTACTCATTCTATCATTTGTGCCTTTTCTCTATTGCCAAGGTTGGAGTGCAGTGGCGCGATCCTGGCTCACTGCAACCTCCGCCTCACAGGTTCAAGCAATTCTCCTGTCTCAGCCTGAGTAGCTGGGATTACAGGCACATACCACCACGCCCAGCTAATTTTGTATTTTTAGTAGAGATGGGATTTCACCATTTTAGCCAGGCTGATCATGAACTCCTGAACTCAGGTGATCTGCCTGCCTCAGCCTCCAAAAGTGCTAGGATTACAGGCGTGAGCCACCGTGCCCAGCCTAATAATTTTTTTTTTTTAAATTGGATTTCAGACATGTTCATTTTAACTTGTTGAGTGCAGGAACTTTTTTATTTCTAGGGGTATTCTTCAGCTTTGTTTTGGTAAATAATTAAAATATTTGGAGATAGTGATACTTTTAGATCTAGTTTGTAGGCCTTTTTAAGTAGCACTAAAACAGTTTGGTCTGGGGATGATTTTTTTCTCCTAATGAGACAAAACCCATCTGAGTACTCTACCTCAGTACTTGTGAATTATAAGCTTTTAAATTCTGGCTTACAGGCATAGGTATTATCACCAGCCTTTGTTGAGCACTGGATCTTTTTCTCTAATCATTTTTGTTGTTTCCCACCATTCGAACTCAGGCAGTTTACTCACATGCATATTCTCATTAGTACTCAGCTAAATACTTAAAGGGGGCTCTCTTTAGATCTCTGAAGATCTCGAGTTTGTGAGTTTGTGCGTGTGTGTGTGTGTGTGTGTATGTGTGTGCATGTACTCATGTACCCCGTTCTGGTACCCTGGCCTTTCAACTCTAGCTATTGACCTATCTGGACTCCCATTTCTTTTTAACTTGATGAGACCACTGGCTTATCTCTTTTTGTATTGGCTCCTAGAAATGTACTCTAGGTGGTAAGCTTAGGCAATTACAAACCCCACCTCATTTGTTCTTATCTTCTCATCTTTCAAGAGTCATTGTCCTTTGTTATTTAATGTCCAATGAATTGAAAACTATGTGTGTGTGTGTGTGTGTGTGTGTATATATATATATTTTTTTAGACGGAGTCCCGCTCTGTCACCACTTTGTCACCCAAGCTGGAGTGCAGTGGTGTGATCTTGGCTCACTGCAAGCTCCGCCTCCCAGATTCACGTCATTCTTCTACCTCAGCCTCCTGAGTAGCTGGGACTACAGGCAGCTGCCACCATGCCCAGCTAATTTTTTGGTATTTTTTAGTAGAGACGGGGTTTCACCGTTTTAGCCAGAATAGTCTCAATCTCCTGACTTTGTGATCCACCCGCCTTGGCCTCCCAAAGTGCTGGGATTACAGGCGTGAGCCACTGCGCCTGGCCAAAAACTATATGTATATATTAAGGTTGCTTATTATAGGAGGGTAAATAGAGTAAATCTGTTCTCTGTTATTACATCCTGGACAGAAGCAGAGGCATAGGCTCCATAGACAGAGGCTCCACCCCTTACAAATATACGAATATTTTTAAGCTTTGTTCTAAAATGCAATTAAATTACTTGGAAATAGTTTAATACTTTCAGGTCTTGCTTTTATGTTTTGTTAGACAAGTCATAGCAACATTTATTTTAATCCTAGACTGATTTTTCTCCACCACTGAAGCAAGAATCTTCTGAGTAGTCTATCAGATGCTCAATTAGATAGAAAAAATACCTCATTTTTAAAGTCCCATTGGTAAATTCTCTCCTTCTCCGTCCTTCCTGGTTCCACCAAGCATTTCTCTCCCCACTATTAATACTCAAGTAATCTAAGAACAGTACTTTATAAATCTTGAAGAACCAACCACACTATTACCAGAATTTCTTGACAATGCAAAAAGGATTCAAAGATACATTTTAGAAAGTATAGCTATGACTCTTGGGACAGGATTTAGAAATTGACAGACATAGAGCCTTCCCAGGACCCATAAATTGCATCACGAGGGACATATTCTTAGTAATCCTGAGAAAAGATGGTGAACCATTCTTACCATTCTGACACTGTGCAATGTAGAGGAGGTGACACATTCCCAATGACGCTTGTTGTACAATCGAGGGATCTTCATGGGAACACAAAAGACACAGCTCTGCTGCCAGGAGACCCAAAGATGGAGCATCAACACTTGTCTAATGGAGAACCAAAGGAGAACATTCATTTGCTATGCATAGCCAACATGAAAATGTCTGCATGCATCTGATCCTGTTATAAATCAGACTAGGATTCTAAGATAAGCTTCAGAGTTTACAATATCTGTAATCAAATCCTGGCCCCGTTACTGACTCTCAATTTCCTCATCTGTGAAATGAAGATAATAAATTCCACTTTGTAACAGTTATTGTGGAGAGTAAGGGGTAACACTGATGACAAGAAGAAAAAATCCTAGCAAAGTACTTGGAAATAATGGTGACTCAACTAATGTTAGTTTCTGTGCCATGCAGTGGGTAGCCATTTGCGGGTAGCAAATTCCCAGGACATGGAAAAGTAAGGTGGGATGTGTATTTCCAAAACCTTTAGTGCTTCCTTCTCCACATACGAAACACTATAAGTCACTGAGGAGGTATGCCACTTTTCCTTTTGAAGTTGTTCTGATTCCTCTCAGGGAAATTCATTTTTTAAAATGCAGAGCATTTGCTTTTGTTGTCAAAGCTACTACCAAAATATTTCTGTATTTCCTTCTACAACTTCTTCAACACTTCGACTAATCAAATATTTAGATTTTCATCTTAACGGGCCTGTTTGGCTAGAGAATATCCACATAGAGAAGGGAGTAGAGATAGAAAAGAGGAAAGATAGAAAAGGCATTTGCTTTTATGAAATTATGGGTGCCCTTTACCAATTTTGTGTGTCTTTTTTTAAAACAAACAAGGGCTCTGATTAAATGTAGATTTGGAGAACTAGCAGCATGGCTTGCAGATAGTTCTTGCCTCCAAGACAATTGATTACTTTTCCTTGGTAGAGGCTTTGATGATTGGAGCAATTGTTGATGGTAAACTCCAGAGGGATCACAAGGCCTGCTTCTGCTTCTGTTGACCTTTTTCATGCCCCATTTTCCCTGCCCTTTACGTGACTTACCTCACCACTTCCCACCCACTCTGTCTCTCTCTCTCACACACACACACAGAAATTCCTAAGGAAGAAATATGAAGTGGCCTGGGTCATCTGGGTCATGGGCCAAGGCCATAATTGAATTGTGATATGGGGAGTGATGGTCTCAGTAGGAGAACAGAGATTATAAACATCTTTTTTTCCCGTGGATATTCTGCTTGTATTCTTTTTCACCCGTACAAAGACTGGCCTGGTCCTTCCCCTTTTAGGAGCTCTGTGGCTTTGGAGAGTCTGGGAGCAGACAGTAGCAGCTGCCTCTGCTCTAGGCCCTAGGGAGAAATGCTCTCTTTCCCTGGAAGTCCTTTTCTTTGGGTTTATATTCCAAGTTTTTTTTTTCCCCCCTACTCGATGGCAAGATCTTAAAAACCATCGTTGTGTATGGGCATGAGAAAAAGGAGCAAGTTTTCTCTCTCTACTGGGCATGAGAGAAGAGTAGTACTTCTCACAGCTTAACTCACTGAAGCTGAGCACCACTTACAGGGGACTGGCCTTACAGTCATCTTATATTACAGGTTTTTTTTTTTTTTTTTTTTTTTTTTGAGACGGAGTCTCGCTCTGTCGCCCAGGCTGGAGTGCAGTGGCCCGATCTCAGCTCACTGCAAGCTCCGCCTCCCGAGTTTACGCCATTCTCCCGCCTCAGCCTCCCGAGTAGCTGGGACTACAGGCGCCCGCCACCTCGCCCCGCTAGTTTTTTGTAGTTTTAGTAGGGACAGGGTTTCACCGTGTTAGCCAGGATGGTCTCGATCTCCTGACCTCGTGATCCGCCCGTCTCGGCCTCCCAAAGTGCTGGGATTACAGGCTTGAGCCACCGCGCCCGGCCATATTACAGGTTTTGCCTCAAATGTCCTCCCTGATTATCCCTGCTCAGGAACTTGTTAAATGTGTAGTTCTTAGTAGATGTTTTTGTAAATGAAACTCCTAGTGGTTTCCTTCTCTTCTGTTTGCCAGTTAGGATCTATCTAACTGTATATGTTAGGTGGATGCCTCTAGCAAAGTATGTGTGGTCGTGCCTAGACTGCATTTCCACTTACTGTCACCAACTAAAAAGGCATGTTTAGGGAGTGGGACATGACCCAAGATAGGCGGAGAGAGGAGTAAGGCAGCGTGGATCATGGAGCACACTAATGTATATCCTGCACAGCCATTCAGAAGCTTGACAACCACAGCTACCCCTCCTCTAAGACAAGACTTTGAGAGCTTTCAATATGATATATCCTGGCTTTATAGAAAATCTACCCAAGTATTAAAAGAAGCAAATATTTAAAAAATGGAGAAAAGTAGCTTCTTGGTATTCACTCCTAAACCTAAGTATTCCTGCTTAGTTTTCTGGCCCTTTTAACTGTGCCCTTTCTTTGTAGATCTGGCCTCTCCAGTCGCTTATCTTAACAATAATGATAGTTTTAAGTGCTAGGTTCCAGAAGCAACCACTTCCATGGTTTTCAACTGCTTCTTCTGGAAGTCATCCCTGTCTCTATAAACAATGCACCTTCACTTCTAACATCAGTTTGAGACATTGTCTATCTCAATTCCATTCTTCCGCTTCCCCATAATTCTCTCAATGGAGAACATTACTCATCATAGTATATTATTTTTAATTCTTCCACTTTTGTGTTTTACTACTATATTAATACTTTTATTTCTTGTTTCATAGAAGAGAAAAACAGAATAGGAATATAACAGGATAAAACGTAATAACAGCATAGGAACATAAGTAGAATCATCCAGAATGTAGCCTTTTGTGCCTGGCTTCTTTCACTTAGTATAATGTTTTCAAGGTTTATGCATGTTGTAGCATGTATACAACTTTATACTTTTTTATGAGTGGATAATATGCCATATGAGTATGTTACATTTTACTTGTTCATTTGCCTATTGATGGACATTTAGACTGCCCTTTTCAGCTATTGTGAATTTTGCTGCAATGAACACTTTGTATAAGTTTTGTTTAAACAACTGTTAAATTCTTTTAGGTATATACCCAAGATTTCTGTGTCAAATGGCAATTCTATGTTTAACTTTTTGGAGAACCACTAAACTATTCTCTGCACTTTAATTTTTGCACTTTTGAGCTCGTAGCATTTACATTGTGTTCAGTAACTCATTTAAGTTTTTCTGTGCTGGGTTTATAGATTAATTCTAAAAGTTAAAAATCAATAGTATGGTCTCACCATGACTAGGTAAAATTATTCAATGTATAGGCCATGCTCACTTTAGTTATATTTCCTTTTGGCATGTACCTATGTCTTTCTCATCTGTACCCTGCATTATCTCTTTATTTTATTTTTTAAAATTATTTTTACTTTTAATTTTTTTGGAGATGAGGTCTCACTCTGTCACCCAGGCTGTACTGCAGTGGTGTGATCATAGCTCACTGCAGCCTAGAATTTCTGGGCTCAAGAGGTCCTCCCAACTCAGGCTCTCAAAGCACTGGGATTATAGGCATTAGCCACAAAGCCCAGCTGTCCCTCTATCTTTAATAGTATTTTTTTCTTTATTTACCTTTGTCTGTCTCTTTTATTTGGAGAGTTTCCCCAAATTTCACAAAGTGTTGTTGCTGCTTAATATTTAAGGATGTAATGCCTCTTGATGGGGTTTTGTGTGTGAGCAAGGCTTGCCACCTGTTGTACTTTGTTTTAGAGCAGCTAGGAGGGGGGCTGGAGTCATGCTGTAGTATATCTAGATAGAATGCAAGACTCTTTTCTCAGGGAACTTAACAATGGTTTTTGCAAAAGAAAAATTATCAACTTCTGTCGGCCAATGTGTGTCAAGAGGAATGCGGGACAACATAGGTTCTTCTGTACACGCTTTCAATTAATCCTTTGAATTAATGCGTATGTTTCCAGCCTGCTTTGACTCCCACCCCTTATCATTATTTGGCCTTTCATAACTCACCCTCTAGGATTCTACAGGGAAAACTGCTTTTCTTTCAGCTAACCCCTATCCTAATGCTCATGGTCTCCCACCATTCAGTTCCCCTGCCAGGTTTTATCTTCTAACTAATCTGTCTTCCAGAAATTTGTTGGCATGACTAGCCCATTGAAAACACTTCATTAATTCTCTTTGTTGCTATGTATTTATACTTTTAAAATATTTTATTACCGTCATTTTGTGGAGACTCTGGAGAAGGAGATATATACATGTGGACAATTTGTTAGATTTAGCTGGAAATCCACTATCCATTTTTCAATGCTGATGTGCCAAAGGGACAAAGTTAGGAAAAAAAAAATCTTAATGCTGTAAGTTGACATGCTTAACTTACATTTCTTTGCCTGTGGAAAGTTGAATCATTTAATTGAAGGAACATGTGCTTTGAGTGTAGGGGTTTCTCTACCCTGATGGGCACACAGGTCATGTGAGACAAATCATCACTTTAAAAATGTTTATGACTCCCAGCACTTTGGGAGGCCGAGACGGGCGGATCACGAGGTCAGGAGATCGAGACCATCCTGGCTAGCACGGTGAAACCTCGTCTCTACTAAAAATACAAAAACTAGCCGGGCGAGGTGGCGGGCACCTGTAGTCCTAGCTACTCAGGAGGCTGAGGCAGGAGAATGGCGTAAATCCGGGAGGGGGAGCTTGCAGTGAGCTGAGATCTGGCCACTTCACTCCAGCCTGGGTGACAGAGCGAGACTCCGCCTCAAAAAAAAAAAAAAAAAAAAATGTTTATGACAAGATAAAAATGATAGAATTGTTCAATAAGACAAGAATCTCTGACACTCTGGAGGACCTAGGCTAGGGTTATTATGAAGAAAAAAGTCTATCCAATGTAGGAACAGTACCAGACAACAAATGAGGTGGATGCACTTAGAGAAGGGTAGAACAAATATTCATTGATGATCTACAATGTGTCAGATACAGAGATGCACAGACTAGGGCTGTGGGAATCTCAGATTTTAATTTATCAACAATGTGTTTTGATTTTTTTTTGTTTTGTGTATTTGTCTCCCCAATTAATTTCGCTGGCTTAATCATCTTTGCAGGACGTTATTTTAAAGAGAAAGCGAACTTAGTGAAGTTTTATGCTTCCCTGACTGTGATGAGTTGGTTGATTCTAGCTCTAGTTTCAATGTTCAGGAAAATGCTGAAGTACTTCCACCTGGTGGCACTTAGTGAACATTGCAGAACAGAGTAATAGGTTATTCCATCGGTTTTCTGGAAGAAATCTGAGTTATAGCTAGGAACTCTCAACTAACAATTTCTGAGAACCTTCTGCTTCACATGTGAATTTACATATTTATTCCTTTGCAGTTGAAGGATGGGATGTAGGCAAAGGAGAATGAACTCTACTACAGTAATGTAAAGAGGTGATAGAAAATGAAACTCCAAAATGTCTATCTGCTACTTGAGTGGAACTCACTAGAATATATCAAATGCAGAGAGAAACATGTGACTAGGCTCTAGTCAAACAATTGTCATCAAATACTTGCTGAGTATATAACACATTTTAGGAGCTGTGCAGGAAACAGTCTTGAGTGGTGAGATACACTTAATCTCAAGCCTCACTTGCAAAATTTTCAATGGTGAACCTTCTGGACACTAAATGCAAAACTCAAGCTATTTTAGACGTTAGAGAAAGGCTGCCTTCCCAGGTCAGAGAATCAGAAGTTTGAAACAAGCCACTCACTCTCTTTTCTTTTTTGGACACTGAAATAGGGAATCAGCATGATACAAAGAACATCCTGGACTGTATCCTCCATCTAAGTAAATTGTATTATGTTCCAAAGCTGAGTTCAAACAAAATAGTAAAAATTCAAATGTATTACAAAGCTCATCTAGATTCTTCATCTCAATAAATCTGGGGACTGCTTGTACAAGCAGTAGAAAATGGATAAATATGACATCATGAATGCATGTTTCTCACCCTCTTTACTTTTATCTCCTCCTGAAGTGACTCCAGCAATCAGATAAGTAATTAGCAGAGTATGTTTAAAAATCACTGTGAAGGATGGGTTGGGAAACAGAGGCTGAATATACAGTATCCACAAAAGAGAAATGTTCATAGGTAGTATAAGGGTTTTTAGAAGGCAGGCCATGATGTCATTCAAAGTATAGACAAACTCAGTAAATACTGGTGATTATGACATACCTATTTGTTCTCCATCTGAAATGCAAAAATTAAAGTCTGATTGTATCCCCGTATTGGTGAAGGTGTGGGGAAATGGGCACTTTAATATTTATAAGAATGCAAATTGGTGGACAATTTTGTGTTACTAAACTTTAACCTATCATACTTCTTCATCTGATCATTATCTTTCTAAGCCTTTCCAGGTACACACCCATGTACTTGCACAAAGATGCCCATTTTGTATTGTTTGAGGCAGAAAAAATTAAATGATACTTTAATGTCCATCAACTGAAAAACAGCTAAATGGATCATAATATGTCAAAACTGTGGGCTATAAACTGTATTTAAAATAACAAAATGAATCTACATATGTTGACATGAAAATATCTGTAGGATGTATTGTTTCAGTGAAAAAAGCAAATTGTAGAACCATATGTAAATATAACTTTAGTAAAGAAACAATGAGTAATAAAGCTATGTATTTCAGTGTGTGTTTTATATGTGGGTGTGCACATTGAAAGTGGTTTGGTAGGACACACATCACGCTGACATGGCTAAGGAGAGGGTTGGTGTGGAGAGGATAGTAAAGGGAGACTTATGCTCTACCTCTAGCATGTGTCACAATGAAAGAATTTGAAGATTACTTGCATAAATTTAAAATAAATAAATAACAGCTTTCAAATTATTTTAGGAAGTAATACTTAAGAAGACAGGTAAGGTTGGGAGAATTTTAAAAATTACAAATTGTGGTCTACAGAGGAAATTTCAGAGTCAGCAAGAATCTGGTTTTAACACCTTCATGTTCTTTGCATAAAACATGATGTATCTTAACCAGTTGTCTGAGAAACTCTGTTCTGATTGACAAAAAGTCATGTAGGATATTGACTCCTTTTCTGATATCCCAACCAACCTACCAGTACGATAATACCAAGGACCTGTCGAGTACTGTTAGGACCCAAGACACGGAAAGCAGCACTATAGAAATGCAGTCTTCAGAATCAGGTGGCATTGTTATACTCTGTGACTTACATATTTTCTGACTTTCCTGACTGTAAATCTTAACACCTTGTTGATGATCACCATGATTCTCTCTTGCAGATATGAGCTATCTTTACTCATCCACACGAGCATTTCCTGTTGGAAACACAAAAGTCATCCTAGAACCATGCAATTTCCATTTTCCAAGAACCTTTCCTTTATTCTCCAACTTCACCAATTCAGGCATTCCTACAGTCTCCTGGTTATTTCACACTTAACCTACATTTATCTCAAAAACTCAGACAATAAGCATCTAGTATACTACTTCATCTACTATAGAAACTGTATCTGGGTTTGATTTTATTTTATTCTATTCAACAAGTGTTTACTAATATCCACTATAATAGTCACTTTGTTAGCACCATGAATAGTTCAGCATGAGGCTATGATATGATTACCAGCTGCTTTGCCTCCTCTTTTTCTTTCAAAGTATGTATTCTCCCTTTTATTTTTAAATGACAAGCTGCATTTCAGATTTAAAAGATATTCCAGAATTCCTCTGCCAATTCACTACTCAAATATTCTGGCTTATGGTTAGAGAGTACCTTACTGGAGGCAGGTTTGTTAGAAAGTTCTTGCAAATTTTGATTCAAATCTGTCTTAGCTGCACCTTCTAGCTGTTCTTAATCCTCAGAGGGATTAATTCTTCCCTTGAGAAGGGAAGAATACTGCATATGCCTCATATACTAACCTCCATTAATAGTTTTCTTTAAGGCAATCTGTCAGGGTCTACTATATTTATGTCAATGGTTGGCCAAACCTCTTCACCTGCTCTTGCTCCCATTGTGAAAAATGTTTGAAGTCTATTTCCTAAGGTGAAAGAGTTTCTAAATCTCAGAGGGGTCAGCCTCTGCCTTGGCCTTTTCAGGAGTGAGGTTTCAGCCCTTTTTGAGAATCAGGGAAGATTTTAGGCAAGGTAGGTATAAGAATAAAGTGGTTAAGTAACAGGCTCCCAAGATAGAGGGGCTCCTCCACACATTAGCATTATATATATTACTGCTCCTTTCTCTGTTTTCATTTTTTTTATCGCAAAATGGAAGAAATTATAGTAACCCCCTCATGAGATTATGTTAAGGATTATATGAGATAACTCACATATTCAATTTAGTGTCTGACATGGAGTCAGTGCTTAACTCAATAAATGGAAACTATTGATAGTGTCATGGGGGTGAATAAAAGAGCATGCACGGGCAGGGAAGGGGAGGATTCATAATCACCGTGAAGGGTCGTGAGGATAACAACTTTTTTAACTTTTATTTTAAGTTCAGGGGTACATGTGCAGGTTTTTATATAGATAAACTTGTGGTATTAGCCTAGTACCCACTAATTATTTTTCCTGATTCTCTCCCTCTTCCCAACCTCCACCCTTTGTTAGGCCCCAGTATCTGCTGTTCCCCAATATGTGTCCATGTTTTCTCATCCCTTAGCTCTCACTAGTAAGTGAGAACATGCAGTATTTGGTTTTCTGTTTCTGTGTTAGTTTGTCAAGGATAATGGCTTCCAGCTCCATCCAAATTCCTGCAAATCACATAATCTCATTCTTTTGTATGGCTGCATAGTATCCCATGGTGTATGTGTACTACAGTTTCTTTGTCCAGTCTACCATTGGTGGTTATTTAGGTTGACTCCATGTCTTTGCTATTGTGAATAGTGTTGCAACATGTGTGCATGTGTCTTTATGACAGAACAATTTATATGCCTCTGGATATATCATATCCAGTAGTGGAATTGCTGGGTCAAATGGTATTTCTGTTTTTAGGTCTTTGAGGGATCATCATGCTGTTTTGTACAATGGTTGTACTAATTTACACTCCCATCAACAGTGTATAAGCATTTATTTTTCTCCACAACCCCGCCAGCATCTGCTGTTTTTTGACTTTTTATGAATAGCCATTCTGACTGGTGTTAGTTGATATCTCATTGTGGTTTTGATTTGCATTTCTTTAATAATCAGTGAGGTTGAGCTTTTTTTTTTTTTCATATTCTTGTTGGCCACATGCACGTCTTCTTTTGAAAAGTGTCTGTTCATGTCCTTTGCCCACTTTGTAATGGAGTGGTTTTTTTTTTCTTGTAAATTTAAGTTCCTTTTAGATGCTGGATATTAGACCTTTGTCAGATGCATAGTTTGCAAAAATTTTCTCCCATTCTATAGGTTGTCTGTTTACTCTCTTGATAGTTTCTTATGCTGGGCAGAAGCTCTTCAGTTTAATTAGATCCCATTTGTCAATTTTTGCTTTTGTTGCACTGCTTTTGGTGCCTTTTTCATGAAATTTTTGCTTGTTCCTATGTCCAGAATGGTACTGCATAGGTTGTCTTCTAGGATTTTTATAGTTTTGGGGTTTACATTTAAGTCTTTAATCCGTCTTGAGTTAATTTTTATATATGGTGTAAGGAAGGGGTCCAATATCAATCTTCTGCATATGGCTAGCTAGTGGACAACATTTTTTAAGTGAATAATAAAAAAAAAAAACAGTTCAAATTAGGCACAAATTAGCCTAATACATTTTGTTTTTCTTCAAATTCCTTTTTGTCCTCATAAATACCAATACTGCTTCTTTACTTGTGTGTATTTATGATTTATACAGCTCATAGATGCTCCCAGTAGGATAAATTGATCTGTTTTTGCAGTACTTCTAGACAGTTGGCCTCTGATGCCAACATGTTAGGAATGCAAAATTGAAGACCATAAGACATGCAGTGCAGTATTCTGTCTCTGGTTTAGACACTAAAAAATTAAGTTGTGAAAAATAGGTTTTGAATTGTCATTAGGCCTTCTTTAGGTACAGTAATATCCATGAAGATAGAATGCTCAGCATTTTCTTTAGTACCTGAGTTGATGAAGAAGAAGCATGCATATA
>NC_045434.1:27616471-27618662 GCF_002776525.5 Piliocolobus tephrosceles | reverse complement strand
TATATATATGAATATATATCATATATTATATATATCATATATATGATATATATGAATATATATCATATATATGATATATATATGTGTGTGTGATAGTATACTACTCAGCCATAAAAAGAAATGAATTAACAGCATTTGCAATGACCTGGATGAGACTAGAGAATATTCTTCTTCTTTTTTTTTTTAATACTTCAAGTTCTAGGGTACATGTGCACAACTTGCAGGTTTGTTACAGATGTATACATGTGCCATGCTGGTGTGCTACACCCATTAACTCATCATTTACATTAGTTATATCTCCTAATGCTATCCCTCCCCCCCCGACCTTCCCCACAATAGGACCCAGTGTGTGATATTTCCCTTCCTGTGTCCATGTCCAAGTGATCTCATTGTTCAGTTCCCACCTATGAGTGAGAACATGTGGTGTTTGGTTTTCTGTTCTTGTGATAGTTTGCTGAGAATGATGGTTTCCAGCTGCATCCATGTCCCTACAAAGGACATGAACTCATCCTTTTTTATGGCTGCATAGTATTCCATGGTGTATATGTGCCACATTTTCTTAATCCAGTCTGTCACTAATGGACACTTGGGTTGATTCCAAGTCTTTGCTATTGTGAATAGTGCTGCAATAAACATATGTGTGCATATGTCTTTATAGCAGAATGATTTATAATCCTTTGGGTATATACCCAGAAATGGGATTGCTGGGTCAAATCGTATTTCTGCTTCTAGATTCTTGAGGAATCACCACTGTTTTCCACAATGGTTGAACTAGTTTACAGTCCCACCAACAGTGTAAAAGTGTTCGTATTTTGATTGGAGAATATTATTCTAAGTGAAGTAACTCAGGAATAGAAAACCAAACATTGTATGTTCTGTGATATGTGGGAGCTAAGCTATGAGGACACAAAGGCATAAGAATGATACGATGGACTTCGGGGACTTGAGGGAAAGAGTGGGAGGGGGGTAGGGATAAAGGCTACAAATATGTTGCAGGGTATACTGCTCAGATGATGGGTGCACCGGTCTCACAAATTACTGCTAAAGAATTTATTCTGTAACCAAATACCACCTGTACCCCAATAACTTATGGGAAAAAAGACATATAAATGGTGAATAGGAACATGAAAAATGCTCAATATTATCAATATAATAATATTAATTATCAAGGAAATGCAAATTAAAATCACAGTGAGAAATTACCTCACACCTGTTAGGATGAGTATTATCAAAAAGATGAAAGATAATAAGAGCTGGTGAGAGGATGGAAAAAAGGAAACCCTTGGATGCATGTAAACCCTTGGCATGAATGTAAATTGGCATGAAAACAACCACATGGAAAACAGTATGGAGATTTCTAAAAAATTAAAAATAGAACTACCATATGATTCAGCAATCCTAATTATGGTTATTTATCCAAAGAAAATAAAAGCAGGATATCAAAGAGATATCTTTACTCCCATGTTCATTGCAGCATATTCACAATAGTCAAGATATGGAATCAACCTAAGTGTTCTCTGATAGATGAATTGATACAGAAAATATAATATCAGATATTGAAGAGTTCCAAAATTCAAAACTGTCAAATTGTAAAATTTCTTAAGAATTTATAATTCAATATGCAGCTAATAGGAGTCTCACAAAGAATGGAGAAAATATGAAGATAAAAATTATCCAACCAATAGTGTAGTATAATTTCTCAGAGATAAATGGCTGGAGCCTTTAGATTGGAAACGTGTGAGTGCCCAGTATATTTGAATTAAAAAAAAAATACCAGAGACATTTTTATACAGTTCCAGTTTACCAAAAATAAAGATAAATCTTAAAGGCTTCGACAGAAAGAATCCAGGTGACAAAGGCTAGAGAATCAGACCACCATCATGGTTTCATCAGTCATAATGGATGCCACAAAACAATGTAAGTTATTTTTCTTTTAAGAGAAAATGACTTGTGACCTAGAGATATGGCTGAAGTAGTAATTAGTGATGACTGTTTTCATGGTGCTAGTTTCTTTCTTTCTTTCTTTTCTTTCCTTTCTTTCTTTCTCTCTCTCTCTCTCTCACTCTCTTCTCTCCCCCTCCCCCCTCCCTCCCTACTTCTTCCTTTCCTTCCCCTCCCTTCCCTTCCCTTCCCTTCCCTTCCCTTTCCCTTCCCTTCCCTTCCCTTCCCTTCCCTTCCCTTCCCTTCCCTT
>NC_045434.1:27440559-27616461 GCF_002776525.5 Piliocolobus tephrosceles | reverse complement strand
CCCTTCCCTTCCCTTCCCTTCCCTTCCCTTCCCTTCCCTTCCCTTCCTTTCCTTTCCTTTCCTTTCCTTTCCTTTTTCCTTTCCTTCCTATTCCTTCCCCCCTCCTTTCTTTTCTTTCTTTTCTTTTCTTTCTTTCTTTCCCTAATCTACATTGCATGACTTTTAAAAATAAGAGCATACCATTTTGTATAAAATAAAACTATAAAAGCATTTGAAATTGATCATATATTCACTTCATGAAGAAAATCTCGTTAAGCTCTGGAAGTTAGAAACTGTATGGGCCAATGCTGCAAGACTTTATGTTACAAACATAAGAATGGGACAAAAGATGTTTAATACAGTTAGATGAATTTATACTTTACCTCGCACCTACACAAAATGGATCATAAATATAAATGTAAGGCTAAAACTATAAAACCCTTAGAAGAAAACAGTCATTTTTGGTTAGGAAAAGTTTTTTTTCTTTTTAGATGCAGCACGAAAACCATGGCTCACAAAATAGAAAAAAATGGTAAGTTGGACTTGATCAAAACGAAAACCTCTTGCTCTTCAAAAGATACCATTAAGAAAAATAAGACAAACCATATACTGAGAGAATATATTTGCAAGTCATACATTTTACACTCAATACTGTTTATAAAATACTTCTAAAGATATTGTATGAAGTCCGCATGAAGAAAAAACTTTACTAAATATTCAGATAAGCAGAAAGAAAACATGTTTCTAATGATAAGACAATAGTTTAAGGAAGTATTCATGAATTAATCTGTAAATTCAGTGTTTCAACTCAAAATGCCAAGAGAAATTCTAGAAGGAATTTGACAAGTATATATCAAAGTTCCTCTGAAAGTGTAAATAATTAAAAGTAGCTAATACATTTTTGAAAAAAAAAATAAGTGGATAGATTACAAAAGATTTTGTGTTTTACATCTGAGCTATCTGCAGTAGTTAAAGATTTGTCTGATACCTCCTTTACTGCTATAATTTGATGTGTTGGCAATGCCTACCTCTGCTGAAGTTAAAAGCTGCTGCTTGCTGCTGCTGCTGCCTCTGCCATCTGTCAAAGGCATTGATGCTGTTGCTAGTGCTTCTTGATTACAGCCCCATGGCTGCGGTAACCCATTAGCAAAAGAGCCAGGTTCTGCACAAAAGGTGCTCTCACTTTATAGCTAAAGTCACAGGTGACTGAATTCACTCTCATCATTTTCAAATGGTCATTGTTTTACTCTTTTACAACAGCCCTGTCTTTGTAGGACTTAGCAGCTGGGACTGTGCTATTAATATAGTGAGAAGCACTCATCAACCTCTCATACTAGCCCACTGTCTTTGAATCACTTTCACACACCTTGATAATCTTCAGCTAGGAGGTGTCTTTCCCTGCAGGCTCTTCCATCCTGCTACTCCTGCCTTATCTTGAGTGGCCCAGACATGCCTCAATGCTAGCAAGAACTCAGTTTCTACAGCAAGCAAGTTTATGTTTTGTTTCCAACGAGCCATTTGACTGTCTCCTTCTCTCTTCTTGCAACTCCTATTTCCAACCTAAGTCTGTGTCATTCTTTTGAATATAATTGTGTTTCTGAAGTCGGCCTTTTCCACAGCTAAGAGAAATGTAGGTTCTGTTGCTGAAAAACAAATTAAGACCTGGAATGGTAGTCCAGTTTTTGCTTTCTTGGAACCACAGTTGTACTATGCATGCTTAGGAGTTGGTTCACTAATTCCTGTTATTCATCAATAGAGACAAATTGATGGAGTTGATTAATTTGTTTCTGTAATTGGAATGCCATAATTAACTATTTGCACTTTCTAAATTTTCTGTGCACTTTATATTTTTAATAAAACTCCTTATCATACTACTGGCAACAATTGTGTTTGGACTATTGTGCTTCTCTAATAGTGTATACATGTAACTAGATCAAAATTTAGTGTGATCATCTCTAACTGATAGCAAATCTCTATTTTAAAATTCCTTCAAATCCACATAGGAAGGTATCTTTCCATTTTTTTCTTCAGGACCCCCTCCCACACTAGGGAAAAAAAAAGGAATTTTCAGTGGCTTAGAGACAAAGAAAAACAATTTGATGATATAAAAACAAAGGCTAAAAGAAAATAAAGAATAAAAGTTAAAACAAAATGGAGGATTTAAGGGTGAGGGACATTTACAAACACACATAGTAAATAGCCCCTTTACAAGAGCAAAAGATGGATTGTAAATATAGACTTCATCAAAATATAGATATAGTTTGATCCAGCAATAAAACTTAGATTATTCATAGAGGCATGTTTTGAATGGACTTTTAAAGTAATATACCTTATTTATTTATTTATTTGAACGTGTGAAAAGATAATACACATGCATGTGCAGTACAGTACAAAAGCCTAAACAGTGAACAATGTTTTCAAGTCTTCCCCTTCTCTAGCTCCCACCCTCTAATTTCCATCCCCAGAATCTACAGTTGTTACTGCTTTCCTGTGCATTCTCCTAGCAATAGAATATGCAGATATAAGAATGTTAATGATACTCTTTTGTGAGCAGTTTTAGCCTCTAAGGTATATATATATAGGAATTGGTTCTATGTTTTTTCCTGTAACTGCTGCCACTGTGCTCTGTCCCTCTTCTCTGCCAACTCCCTTGCCCTATCTTTCCCTGATAGATGGCTGTCTCCCTTATGGACTATTCTAAGTCTGATTTCATTAATTCTCCATCTTGTTTTCGTTATTAATACAGTCTCATCATTATTGTTAGTACTAAATCCTGTTTATTTAAAATCTTCAACTTTATTGTTTGTTCAAAAGTCTTCCTTGATACCCAGAACAGGCAAGGATTTTGGTTTTAGGGTAAACACAGTATACAGCAACTCTGCAGCCACTTGCTAGCTATGTGACTATGGGCAGGTCACTTTCTGCCTATGTTTCCCCATTTTCAAGGTAGTACTTACCCCACAGGGCTGTTGTGGGGTTTAAATGAGTTATTCATTTAAAGCACTTAGAATCTGCCTAACATGTCATCGGTACTATGTAAGTTTTAGCTATTTTTACTATCATTGGAATGGGGAAGGGATTTCCCTCTCTCACACCTCTCTGTACTCTGTTCCCTTTCTCATCTTCCCTGTCTTTGTATTTCTGGAGTTGTGGGTGGCTGAGGAATTAGGGGAAATATGTTTCCTTTTTGGTCCATCCATGAAATAATTTATTGTCCCCTTCCTGTTGGTGATTCGTTCTGGCACAGCAGGTGGTGCCCCCAACAGTCCTGCTGATGAAGAACTCAATCTACTAGGGGAGTGTCACTTTCAAGGTCCAGCTACATGTTCTAGAAGATCCCCACTGCACTGTGTTTTGGTTTTTTGTTTTTAAATTTTGAAGCACCAGCCCACTTGACCCAGGTGCAGGGGTTCCCAACAGCCGTCAGCCCTTAATTATACACTTCAACTCAGATGTCTGTTATTACTTATAATGAGTATCTATGTGTTTCATCATCTATAATTTTGTTGCAGCAGCACCACTCTCCTGATTAAATAAGTCACCAAGGTATTGAACTTTTTAGCAAAGCTTAAAGGAACCTTCATGACTAAGTCTGTGCTTACCTCTCCATCCACAACTCCTATCATTCCTCTTGACTAGTCTTCATTCTAGATACACCTTTTATCTTAGATGGATGCTGCAGGGTGCTGTTTAGACCATCCCTCTTCATTTCAGTACTGAAATACTCTTTCTACAACTTGTGGAAATGTTGGCAGCTGAGAGCTCTTAGGTAAGTATTCTTGAGAATTCCCTTAGCCAAAGAGCCTTCCTACCTAAGATCACATCCCCTCTCTGGGAGCAACCTACATCTAATGACTAGTTGACATGGGGAAATAAAGACCAAACCTCATTGACTTAAAGAAGGTCAACTTTGAAAGGTCATGCCAGTTACAAAGCGCCCTGCAGAAGTAGCTGAGACCTATTTTGCAAGTGCATTGCCATTCAACACCTCCTTGTACTTAATCCTGCTTCCTTCACCTTGCCTCCACTACTAATCCCCAAGTATTGATCCAAAGAGCACATCCACTGTTATTTTAGAGTCTGCTTCCTTGGGAACCATAATTAAAATCTATAATTCTACAAATGTATGTTGCTTTTTCTTTCTCCATGCCTTTACAGGTGCTGTTTCCTCTTCTTGGAATGTACTTCACCTTCATCTAGGCATTCTACTCATCCTTCAAAGTCCAGCTCAAATCTTGTCTGGCTCAAAGTCTTATTTGAATGTCCCTCCAAATGTACTTCTATCATTTCCTGAATATTGTAACTTCTTCATAACTTGTTGCAGTTTCTAACTACTGAGTTTTTTGTAAATCTCTCCCATTGGACTGTAAGGAATTTGGGGCTAGTGTTTGAGTTTTCTTCTACTTTGTTTCTCAGAAAGATAGCATAATATTTAATGCATAGCAGATTATCAATAAATATTTATTGAATGAATGAATGAGCGATTGAGTGTAATTCTAAACTGCCTCTTTCTGACTCTATGAACTATACAAATGGGAAAGGATTAAATGACCCTGTGTAATAGAATATGATTTTATTAACAACTCTCCTCATGTCCTGGCTGGAAATATCAATTTATCCACCAAATGTTATTCATGTTTTACTTTAATTATCAGCAACTTCGACCTATGGATTATGAAGGAAGTCTATAAAAGTTTTAATATCCACACTGAAGTATTTCCTTTCTAAAGGTAGAAGATTACATATTTTCTTATGGTAGCCCTCCCCTATTTCTTCTGTATTAATTTGGATGTGGATTAAAATGATGGTAGGGTCTATTAGAGGTTCAGAATTTTAATACAATTTTGAAAGATGACTGCGTGAATATCCACTAAGACAATACCGTGCTACACACTGCAGAGAACACAAAGATGAATAGTCACAATCTCCGCTCTCAAGAGATCAAAGACAAGAAATTTGCAAAAGATCTAGAAAATAATAAGATAAATGGAAAAGGAAAGATACAGACTAGAATGGCTCTCAAATAAGGAAATAATATCATTCAATAGAGGCTAGGTAGAAAGGGCTTCAGTTTGATGGGAAGGGTTTCCACAGTGATGATGGAAGGTAAAATATGAGTGAGGAGACTCTCCTAGAGACCAGTCAGTTGATGGAGGATGGGTGGGATAAATAGTAGCATTGGTAAAGAGTTTCATCCTTTTAAATTAGTACTGAAGGTCATTTTCAGGAGCATGAGAGAGTGAAGAAGAAATGACGCTGCAGGGACATACAGGTAAAAACAATTTTTAACCAAATTGCCTTTTTTCCCCTTTCTACCCCAACACATGTACTTTAAACATTACTTGTAACATCCTTGTAATGGAAACAGTTAAAAAGTTATTTTTTTCCAAGAGATTTCAATTACATTGATATCCTTATAGAATATCACTTACCATGTGGTGCCATTTCACACTGTAATGCAGAATCTGGAGACTACTCACCAGCCAGAAAGAAGGAGATTAGTTAAAAAGGAATGAACATAGCCTCTTATCGTCTTAGTGGGGCCTGATTTCCAAACCTGAAGCTACTATGACCTTAATGTCAAAGCCCAACAAGGACATGCACACACACACTAAAACTATAGACAAATTTACTGTGAGTATTACTGGACAACACTTAACAAAAAGATTAGCAGGCAGACTATGGCAGCACATTAAAAGAATGAAACACAGTACCCTAGTAGTATTTATTACATAGAGGATGGTTCAATAAAAGAGAATCTATAATACAATTCTCAACATTAATTGCTAAAGAAGAAATTCTACACAATAATTTTTGAGTTCCAAGTTTATAAGATTTTAAATATAAACTTGAAAACATTTTTAAATAAAATGGCTATGTAGTTCATGTCTTAATGTGACAGATAAAAAAGAGGGTACCAGGTGTAATTAGAAAATAAATAGAGCATTCTTATTAAGGTAAAGAATAAAACAAAGGTTACCATTACTACGGCCATCATTTATCATTTCTGGAAGTACCATCAAATATTATTTTAAAATAGAAATAAATGCATATATTAAAATTGGAAAGAAAATATAATTTTGTTTGAATTATAACTTCATGGGAAAAAGTATGAGGGGCTTTTACATTTTCAATGTTATCAAAATAATTGAATTAGAAGTGGAGTTATCAGTTACTGAAATGATTGATAAAATTGCCTTATGAAATTTTTAGAACCTGTTATGTTTTCCTTTACTTGCTTGGAGGAGGTAGCCCTTTGATAATTATTTTATGTCTTCTATTTTAATTGGTATATTTAGATTTTCTAGATCTTCTTTGATTCTTTTCTAAAAAATAAACTTTTTATTAAATTCAGATCTATAGGAAAGTTACAAAGACAGTAAATTCTCATGTATCCTTCAACCAGTTCCCCCCAGTGTTAACTAAAATCTTACATAATCATGGCACATTTTTCAAAACTAAGAGATTAACATTATTACAATTACATTAACTAAAATTCAGACTTTATTTGGATTTCACCTATTTTTCCACTAATATCCTTTTCTTGTTATAGGATCCAGTCCAGGATTCTATGCTGTATTTAGTCAGCATGTCTCCCCAGTTTCCTCTGATCTCTAAAAGTTTAGCAGTCTTTCCTTGTTTATGACCTTGACAGTTTTTTGAAGAGTACTGGTTAGGTATTTTGTAAAATGTAACTCTATTTGGATTTATCTGATTTTTTTTCACATAATTAGACTGGGAATATAGCTTTGAGGAAAAAATATTACAGAGTGAATGCCTGCCTGTCTCATCATGAAAAAAAAATACAAGATTTGAATGTATTTATTAGTACTACTATTTTTCTCTTCCTGAATTCAAATATTCAACTTCATCTTTATATGGGTCATTTTCTTTCTGCCATCCTTAGATTTATTTTGTTTTATTTGTATAACTTCTTGCTTTCAATACTTGATTTCATTATTCTCATTTTTTTCTGGTTTATTTTTCTAAGTATTAAAGGCTGTAAATTTTTCTCTGTGACCCCTTTGGATGTATACTATAGGGTTTGATATGTAGTATTATCAATACTTTGTAGTTTCCTATTAATTTCCTCTTTGACCCAAGAATTGTTTAAAAGAAAGTTTACTTGACAAGTGATAGGTTGTTTTTCGCTTATTTCATAAATTCATTGTTAGTTTCTAAATTTTTGCACTGTAATCAGATAATATGTCTTTTATTTCTACTTTTTGGAATTTATACAGAGATTTCTAGCCTAATACATGGTTACGTTTGTGAATGTTCTATGGTCATTAGGGAAAAAAAGGTACATTCTTTGTTATTATGGATACAGAATAATGTATAGTTTTCTCTCTGTCATCTGTCACTCATACACACATATATACACAAAAATGCCTCCTCTTATCTCTATCTATTATGTCCTAAAGCCTTACTTGCTTTTGGATTCCTGTCGACATGCTGACAGAGGTGAATTAAAGTCTTCTACTACTAATGCTGCAAAAGAGTATCATGTATTAATACATAAACCAGAAACTTTCCTACAGTTTTTTTTTGCTCTATCAATTTAGATGGTACTATGATATATAATATATGGACTGTGTTAATTTTCCATAGCTGTGCATCAATTTATCCAAATTTAATGGCTTAAAAATACCTAGTTATTATAGTGTCTTATGTCAGAAGGTTCAGTCTCAGTTTAGCTGTAGTCTGCTCAGGGTCTCACACAGATGGACTCAGGATGTCAACTGGGAGTGCTTTCTCATTTGAGGCTCAGAGTTCTCTTTCAAAGTCAGTTAGATTGTTGGGAAAATTCAATTGTTTGAGGCTGTCAGATTAAAGACCCTATTACTTTGCTGGCTGTGGCTGAGGGCAATACTCAGCATCTAGAAGCCGTGTGTGGTTTCTTGCAGTATGACCTGTTCCAGAGGCCATCTCATGCTACCAATTTCCGACTTCTGTCTCCAATCTCCAGACCCAGACTTAAAAGGGTCATGTGATTAGGGCAGGCTACTCAAATACTCTTCCTTTTAACTCAAAGATAACTGATTAGTAACCTTAATTATAGCTGTACAATTCCTTCTTCTACATTATATAACATATATCTCATGAGATATATATAACATCTCATATCATGAGAATGATTTCCCATCATATTCAGAGCTTCATCCCATACCCTTCCTTTCTTAATATTTCAGCTTCAAGTGGAGGGATTGATATAAGACGTAGATACTAGGGGACAGGAATATTGGGAGCCATCTTAAAATTCTTCTTACTACATAGATTTTCATAATTATTTTATCATCGTAATGGATTATGAACTTTTTCATAATGTGATACATTTAAAAAATCACCTTTACTGCCTTAAAGCTTATTTTAAAGCTTGAAATTCAAGTTTGTCTGAATTATGATCTCAACACCTACTTTGTGGTTCTTTACACTTTTTTGGTATTCCTTTTTTCCATCTTTTTATATGCAACCTTTCTGAGATACTTTGTTTTTTAAATGCTTCTAGTATGTAACATATTGCTGGACTTTATTAGTGATTTAACTATATTTCTTTCTCTTTCTACGTAAGTTCAATCTCTTGTCATTTATTCCATAACAGATTTTGTCACTGTATTTTATATGTGCTTTTATTGTTGTTGTTACCTTGAAATATCTTATTATTTGATGTTTTTCTCCTCACTTTGTATGTGTGTGATGTGGTGTTTTTGTGTGTTTCTTTAATACAAAAGGTTTATATTCCTGTTGTGATGATGTTTAGGATTATTACAATAACTTCTTATATTTATTCCTCAAAACTTTAGACAGAATCTGTTGATTCCCAACTATGAGCAAAGATGAAATTAGTTCATTTCTATTTTCTCTGTCACTCCTCATAAAATTTTAGTTGATTTTATTAGTGAAACCTTTATGCATTTGTGTTTATATTGCTTGTTTACTTTAATAACCCCTAGGTTTTAAAAATGAAATCAATGTGCTTATTACCTTTCCCCTTATCTTTTATTTTTGTTATACTTGTTATTAGTGATATCACTTTTATACTTTCAAGATGTAGAATATTTACATTCAGTTATGTAACAATAATCCTACTTCCTTTGTGTCTTAGCCCTTCATGTAAGCAGATTCTGTGCATACTGCCAGACTTTCCCCATTCATTTCTTGTTGAGCTAAAGTTCATTTTCTTTGACTTTATTTAGGAGAGACTCATGAGAATCACATTCCTTGATTTTTTTTCACATTAAGACTGTTACACTGAGTTAAAGTTTGGCTGCATATAATATTCTTGAGCTATAATGTTTTCATAAGCATTTTACAGACATTGTTCCATTGTCATCTAGCATTGTTGTGGAAAAGGCTAAGGTTAGCTACTTTTTCTGTCTCCTATATAGATCAAATGAACCTTTTTCTCCCTCTCTGGATTTCCAAAGGATTCCTTGTTTATTTTTGAAATGAAGTAACTTTACAAGGAAAGAGCTCATCTTTGATTGACTTAATTTTTCTAAGGACATAGTCTGCTTTTGAATCTATATGTTCATGGAACATTTTATTAAATTTTATTTACATATTGTCTTCTCCTCTGTTACTTTGGTTCTCTTCTTTAGTGATACCAGTTATGCTTATATTTTATCTCATTTCTGAAGCCTTTCTAGCTTACCTCAGTCTGGTCCTTAATTCTCCTTAGCACATTTTTAGCAATATTCATTTTCTTTGCACTGTTTCCAACATTGCTTTTGGCCTCTTCAGAGTATTTTTAACATTCCATTTTTTTCCTGAGCTGCACTATATCTTTCCTAAATTCTTATATATCTACTTTGAGATCACATTTTATAGATAAAATCACTCCATTAAATTAAAACAGTTTTTCATCTGCTGTTTGATATTTTTCCAGTTTTAATTGTCATTGATTTTTTTACTTTTCTACTTTTTTCTTGTAAAATATTTGTTTAGATCCTGTATTGATTCTTTAAAAATTATTGCTTATTAGAATAAATTGGGCTACTTCCAAATCAAATATTTTCAAGACTTTCACCTGGAGGAATGTTCCTCTTGATCCAGCATAGTATGTGTAAATTTGCTCTTTTAGCTTTACTTTTCCCCAACTATTTCACCCTGGCAGCATTAGAGCTACTGCAGAATTGGCCTCCTTTACCCTGGCCCACCTGCAAGCAACAACAGCTTGTTTGTGTGATTTCTTGTTTAGTTCAGCTTCACCAGCTTATCCTTGGTTCAAAACCAGAACCAAAGAAGGTTTACTTAATGTATGCATTCCATTCCCCTTTCTCTGTCTAAGCTACTCACCTTGCTTTCCTCACATCCATATCACCCGGGAAAAGCGTCAGTCAGCTATCCAGGGAGGTATCTCTGGGTCCAAACATGTGAACAAAAGCCCTATTCCAGGCATGTCATATTTCCATACAATTCAGCTGTTACTCCATAACTGGAGTGCTTTCCTTGCTGTTTTTAAATATCCCATATTTTAGTAAATGTATGTTACTGGCCTCTACCCTATCAAAGACTTTGCTTTAACAAAAGTTTCTTAAAATTTATCACAGGATTAAAGACATACAGAAAGAAATTTTAGGACAGATCTAAAATTTTACCCTTGATAAAATTATTGGTATTCTCTTTTCTCTCTCTCTGTCTCTCTGTCTTTCTGTCTGTGTGTGTGTGTGTGTGTGTGTGTCTACTCTACATTGCTGGAGGAAACTGTAATTGCCTCCCCTGAGGCAGTTGCCAAGCAAGATAATGCTGAGTCTTCTCAGGGGACCCACTCCTACCACTCTTCTTTGCTTCTAGACCCGTAACTAAACTCAAATTCCAGAGGGTCCCTAAAGTCAAGGTACAAGGTGTGACCCATGAGAAATGTGCTATACTCCAAAAGAATGACTTGAGTTTTCTTATTTCTACAAGCAGAAATCCAGAGAACCTGTTTGGAAATGGATATTAAAGCAGTGGGATAATGGAGGAAGAAACAGAAAGTTGAATTAGGCCAAATGTATTGATATGGGCTCACTAAGCAGAGATTCTGCATTTAATGGTGCAGCTCAGGGAATTAGAAATGGCTCTAACTACTTGTTTTGCTGATTGGCTAAAACATGGACTAAAAAGTGGCCCATGAGGAGAAAGTTAGAAATGCCAGACCTGTATAGCTTAATGCAGAAAAGGGATTCAAGGGCTTAGGGAGATTGGAATGTTAGAGTGAATTTGTCATTTAAGACCTAGTCCCTCATGCTGGGAGTGTCCAGAAGACACATCTTTCACCACTACAGCAAACAATTTGTGAGGGAAGTCCCAGCATCCTTGAGGAGCTCTGTGCTTGCTCTTTTCTGTAGATCAGACCCTACCATGGTGGAAACTGCAGCCATTGAATGGAGAAATATAAATATGATGAGGATAATTGGATTTCAGGGTGGCAGGGGCAAAGGGGCGAGCTCAACAGCCAATGGAAAGATGAGTGTGGTTGCCTTAATGAATAACAAAAACTCAAAGCAGCAGTCAAAATAGTCTGACTCTTGTGAACCTATGGTATTGGCTAGTTGATCATGGTGTTCCTAGCAGTTAAACAGATAGGAGGCCTATTAAATTCTTATTTGATTTGTGTAAGCACAAAAGTTCTAGTCAAGTGAACACAAACCTAACCTAAATAAAAAATTGAGTCATGATTCCTCAATCATTTCCCAGACCTAAGCTGGCTTATAAACCCAGAATTCCTTTAGTGAAGGGGAGGCGGGGTCCCTTTGAAGAAGGACCTTAGTATACTACCAAAATTTACACTGTGAATCTTTCTCCCAGACTGCCACAAAGGGACCTATGGCCTTTTCCAGGGTAAGTGTGCCTTGGTGAAAGGAAATAATCAGAACTTTTGGGAAGTACTAGACAATGGTTCTGAAATGACAATAATTGAGGGAGACCCAAAATATCATTCTGACCCTCCACTCAGAATAGGGAATTAGGAAGGTCAGGAGATCAATGGAGTGTAGCTCAGGTCCTTCTAACAATGGGTCCAGCGTGTCCCCAAATCCATTCTGGGTTAGTACAGAGTTATTTGTTATAACTGAGATTATTTTCTCAGTTCTGGAATGCGTAATTGGAATAGACATGCTGAGTAGCTAGTGGAATCCCATGCTGCTTGCTGGAGCTGCGAAGTGAGGGATATTATGGTGAGAAAAGCCACATGGAAGCCACAAGAACTGCCTCTACCTAGGAACATAGTAAGCTGGAATCTATACTGCATTCCTAGAGGGATTGCAGAGATTAGTGCCATCATCAAGGACTTGAATGATTCAGAGGTGGTCATTCCCACCACATCCCCATTTAAATTATCTATTTGGACTGTGAAGAAGATAGATCTTGGAGAATGACAGTGGATTACCATAAACTTAACCAGGTGGCAACTCCAAATGCAGTTGCTGTCCCAGGTGTGATTTCATTGCTTGAGCAAATTGACATATTCCCTGGTACCTGGAATGCAGCTATCAATCTGGCAAATGCTTTATTTCTCCATCCCTTTCAGTAAGGTGCACATGAAGCAGTTTGTCTTCAGCTGGCAAGGCCAGCAATACACCTTCACTGTTCTACCACAGGGGCATGTCAACTCTCCAGCTCTATGTCATAATTTAGTTTTCAGGAGTCTTGATCACTTGCCCAACCACAAACATCACACTGATTCATTACATTGATGACGTCGTGCTTACTGGACTTTCTGAACAAGAAGTAGCAATATTCTAAACTTATGGCAGGACCCCTGTGTGCCAGAGGGTGGGAAATAAATCTGACAAAAATTCAGGGGCCTTCTATCTCAGCGAAATTTCTTGGAGTCCAGTAGTGTGGAGCATGTTGAAAAATCCCTTGTAAGGTTAAAGGTAACGTGTTGCATCTGGCACCTCCTAAAATCAAAAAAGAAGCAGAATGCTCAATGGGCCTCTACAGATTTTAGGCAACATATTTCTCATCCGGGTGTGTTACTCCAGCACATTCACCAAGTGATCTAAAAAGCTGCTAATTTAAATGGAACCCATAATAAAAGAAGACTCTGAAACAGGTCCAGGCTGCTGTACAATCTGCTCTGGTACTTGGACAATAGGATCCAGCAGATCCAATGGTGCTTGATGCATCAGTGGCAGATAGTGATGCTCTTTGGAGCCTTTGGCAGTGAATTAAGTGCAAGCCCCCAGGATTTTGGAGCAAAGCCTTACTCTCCTCTGCAGATAATTAGTCGTCTTTTGAGAAACAGCCTTTGACATGCTACTAGGCCTTAGTGGAGACTGAATGCTTGACCATGTGGCACCAAGTTACCATGTGACCTGAGCTGCTTATCATGAACTTGGTGTTATACCACCCACCAAGCCATAATATTGGGTGTGCACAGAAGTATTCCATCATCAAATGGAAGTGATATATGTGATCAGGCATGAGCAGGTCTTGAAGGCACAAGTCAATTACATAAAGAAGTGGTCAAAAGCCCATGATCCTTCCTCCTGCTACCCTGCCTTCTCTTTATTTGCCTGCAACTATGGCCTCATGGGGAGTTCCCTATGATCAATTGACAGAGGAAGAAAACAGCCTGGTTTACAGATGGTTCTACATGATATACAGATACAACTTGAAAGTGGATGACTGTATCCCGATAGCCCCCTTTTGGGACATCTCTGAAGGACAATGGTCAAGAGAAATGTTCCCAGTGGGCAAAACCCCAAGCAGTGCAATCCTCCCTGTAGGCAGAACCTCGAGCACTGAATCTGATTTTTTACTTTGATTGGAAGGAGAAATAGCCAGATGTGTGATTATATACTGATTCATAGGCTGTGGCCAATTATTTTTCTAGATGGTCAGAAACTTGGAAGGAACATGATGGAAAATTGATGAAGAAATTTGAGGAAGAGATATGTGGATAGACATCTCTGAATTGGCAAAAGGTTTAAAGATATTTGTGTTTCCAGTAAATAGTCACCAAAGGGCGATCTCAGCTGAGGCTTATTTAATAATCAGGTAGATAGGATGACACATTCTGTAGATACCAATTGGGCTCTTTCTTCAGCTACTATTGTCATTACCCAACAATCTCATGATCAAAGCAGCCATAGTGTCAGGAATGTAAGTTATGTATGGGTCCAGCAACATGGACTTTCATTTGTCAAGGATAACCTAGCTATGGCCACTACTGAGTGGCCAATATGCCAGTAGCAGAGTAAAACACTGAGTCCTTGATATGGCCCAGAGTGATCAGCCAGCTGCCTGGTGCCAGGTTGATTACATTGGACTGCTTCCATCATAGAAGAGGAGGCATTTTGTCCTTACTGAAATAGACACTCTGGATATGGATTTGCCTTGCAGGTATGCAATGCTTCTGCTAAAACTACCATTTGTGGACTTATAGAATGTCTTATCCACCATCATGTTATTCCACACAGCATTGCTTCCGATCAAGGAACTCACTTCACAGCAAAAGAAATGGGGCAATCAGCTTATGCTCATGGAGTTCACTAGTCTTACCATGTTCCCCACCATCCTAAAGCTACTTGATTGACGGAATGGTGGAATGACCTTTTGAAGACTCAGTTATATCACCAGCTAGATGTCAATACCTAGAAGGGCTGGGGCAAGATTCTCCAGAAAACTGAATATGCTCTGAATGTGTTCAATTTATAGTGCTATTTCTTCCATAACCAGGATTCCTGGGTCTATTGATCAAGGGGTGAAAATAGGAGTTGCACCACTCACTATTATCCTTAGTGACCCACTAGCTTCCTGTTCTTGTGACATTATGCTCTGCTGTCTTAGAGATCTCAGTTCTGGAGGGAAGAATTATTCCATCAGGGGACACAACAATACTTCCATTAAACTGGAAGTCAAGACTGCCACCTGGCCACCTTGGTCTCCTTGTGCTTCTGAGTCAACAGGCTAAGAAGGGAGTTATGGTGCTGGTTGGACTGACTGATCCACACTACTAAAGAGAAAGTGGACTACTATTCCATTATGGAGGGAAGGAAGAGTATATCTACAATACAAAAGATCCCTTAGTGTGTCTCTTAGTATTTCCTCTTAATTTTGTTCTGAATACATATCTGTGTGTATATATTAGCAAATATTTTTTTCTTTTCTTATTCTCTTATCACATATAAAATGTAATGACTTCATATTCTAGTATTTAAGTATTGTTAATGTTACATCATATTATTTAAGTTACAGGACATCAAGGAGAGAGTAAACATCGCTGAAGGACTTTATCTCCTCCTCTGATAAGGGTTTAGTGCATTTTCATTTGTATGCAGGACATATGTAGGAACAGGAATTGAAAGAAATTAAAGAATGTGTAAGCAGAAACTCAGTTGTATGTAAGAAAACGCAATTCTCCCTGAGAAAGAAAAAGAGCTGGAGTCCTCAAAATTAACTGCCTATTTTTCTGTAGCTAGTGAGATTTATCTCGTCTTCTTTCCCAGGCATTGTGAAGACCCTGTTTCTCTAGCTGTACAGGTGCAAGGTCACTAGACAGATAAACTCAAGTCGTAAAACATGTTTTTCCTTGAAAAGTAAGAAATGATGTGATGCATGTCTCAATTAATTGAATAACTGTCTTTGTTTCTCACTTCTCTAATATGCTTCCCCCTGCACAGATTTCCCCCTGCCCCACGAAATGCTTAAAAGGTAACTTAACTCTTTGCCCAGGGCTCAATCCTTTGGATGTTAATCCGACTGGGCCAGTGTACCTAAATAATAAATATTCTCCTCAACCCCATCGGTCTCTCTGATTCCTTATCAATCGTGCTACATTTCAACATGTTAAATGGAATTATGAGCTTGTTATTGACTTTATTTGGAGATTAAATATGGCTTAAGGATATGTATATGGGTTCCAACTTTTCAATGTGGGAACTCATTATAGTTAGTTAATATTATGTGTCAAACTGAGTGAGCCATAGTATGCCCAGATATCTGGTAAACATTATTTTGGGGTATGTCTGTGAGGGTATTTCCAGAAGAGATTAGCATTTAAATTGGTGTTCTGAGTATAGGAGATGACACTCCCTAATGTGGGTCAACATCTTCCAATCCTTTGAGGGCCTGAATAAAACAAGAAGGCAGAAGAATGCTTAGTTTTCTCTTTGCCTGACTACTTGAGTTCATACACAAATCTGCTGCCCTCAGTGCTCTGGTTCTAAATC
The DNA here is from genome assembly GCF_002776525.5 of Piliocolobus tephrosceles. Classification (NCBI taxonomy): domain Eukaryota; kingdom Metazoa; phylum Chordata; class Mammalia; order Primates; family Cercopithecidae; genus Piliocolobus; species Piliocolobus tephrosceles. Next base: position 27,600,319 of record NC_045434.1, on the reverse strand, counting down.
CTCAGAACCAGGCTGGACTTTTTATCATCAATTCTCTTGCTCTCAGGCCTTCAAACTGCACCACTGGATCTCCTCGGTCTCTGTCTTGCAGAAAGCAGAATCTAGGACTTCCTAGCTTCTATTATTGTGTAAACCAATACCTTATAATAAATATATTTATCTATATAGTTGTGGTTTCTCTTATCCTTACTAATAAGAGAACCCTTACTAGTAAGGCATGAAGTTAGGAGATTTAATTAATAAAGATGAATTCTTCCAATTGGTAAATTTGGTAAGATTTCTGGATGAGGGCCCTCAGTAATATAATTTTCTTTTTTTTTTTTTTGCAACCTCCACCTCCCGGGTTCAAGTGTTTCTCCTGCCTCAGCCTCCTGAGTAGCTGGGATTACAGGCACCTGCCACCACACCCGGCTAATTTTTGTATTTTTAGTAGAGACAAGGTTTCACCAAGTTGCCCAGGATGATCTCAATCTCCTGACCTCATGATCTACCTGCCTCAGCCTTTCCAAAGTGCTGGGATTACTGGCGTGAGCCACCATACCCAGCCAGTAATGTAATTTTCTAATGTATTAATAATTCTTTCTCTTAACAGAACAAAAATTAAGAAAAATAGTCAGAATTAGAAAAAAAGGCAAGCTTTTGACTGACTGAAATATTAATAGGAATTCACTTACATATTTGTAACTTCTCTGTAATCACTGATGAGACAAAGTAGTGAAGAGAAATTTTAGTATATTACCTCTTAGCCAACAGGTAAAATACTCTAGATAGTTATCAAGCAAGCAAATTCTTTGAAATGTTGACACTTGTCATGGCAACCATATATTTCAAAGATTCCATTCTGGAATGAATGTGGTAGAATGTACTGGCATGCCCAAGTGGCTACAAATGATCACCTATCATTATTGAGGGGTGGGAAAGTTTCTGGTTTCTATGTTACCAGCACTGAAAGGTAGTTCTGCAGACCAACAGTCCAGTAGAAGCTGGGCAAAAGATAAGAATAGAAAATTCACAGAAAAGGAAAACTGAATGGCCAATAAATATTTTAAAAGATTTGTAATCTCACTTGAAGTTATGAAAAAACAAACCACTGAAATATTATTTCTCAGCTAATAAGTTAAAAAATACTAAAATACAAGTAAAAATAATAAAAAATGATAATTTCAAATAAGATAAAAGAAACTTGAACTTTCTCACATGACTGGTGGGATTATAAATGGATATAACTAGTTTGTAGAAAAATTTGTCAAGTTCTAGCAAAACCGAAAATCTACAACCCAGAATTTCCAGCTGTAGGTCCATAGAGTGTATAAACATGTATACAATTGATGCACTGAGAGACATGGGGAAGGATGTTTATTGTAGCACTTTTTATAATAGATTTATTAAGATATAATTCACATACCATAACATTTATCATCTTAAAGTATATAATTCAATCATTTTAAATATATTTACAGAGGTATACAACCATCATTACTATCTAATTTTAGAACATTTTCATTAAGAACAACCTCCAAAGAAACCCTGTACCTGTTAGCAGACATTCTCCCTCACTCTTCCCCAAGTACCTGGCAACTACTAGTCTTCTTTCTGTCTTTTGGAAATTTTATGTAAATAGATTTATACAATGTATGACTTTTTCTGATTAGGTTGTTTGGTTTTTATTGAGTTGTGATATTTTATATATTCTAGATGCTAGTCTCTTATCAGATACATAATTTGCAGATATTTCTACCTTTTCTGTGGGCTGCCTTTACATTTTCTTGACAGTGTCTCTTGAAGCACAAAAGTTTTAAATTTAAGTGAAATTTAGTTTGCCGTTCTTTTTCTTTTGTTGTCTGTGTTTTTGGTATCATAACTAAAAAAAAAAAAAAAAAAAAAAAGACATTGCCTGCATTTGCTGGCCCAACTTCACAGAGATTAGATTTAGAACTTTTCTAAGAGTTTTATAGTTTTATGCCTTACATTTAGGTTTTAGGTTCATTTTGAATTAGTTTTAGTATATAGTGTGAGGTAGGGGTCTAATTTTATTTTTTGCATCCGGATATTCAGTTGTCTCAGTACAATTTGTTAAAAAGTTGATTCTTTTCCTGATTAATTGTCTTCACATCTTTGTAAAAAATGAATTGACTAAAATGGTTTATTTCTGAACTTAATTGTATCCCATTGATCTATATGTTTTTCCTATACCGGTAGCACACTGTCTTGATTACTGTGTCTTCGTAGTAAGTTTTGAAATCAGGAAGTGTGAATTGTCAAACTTTGTTTGTTCTGGGCTTACAATTACAACATTAGTCTAAAACAATGTAGTTTGAATCAATACTAATTTAGTTTCAATAACATACAAAGGTTTTGCTCCAGTACACCTGGTTTCCTCCTTCATCCTTTCTGCTATTATTGTGATGCACACTATAAATATATACACACACACACACATACACATACACACACGCACACATACATGTTATACATACATATATTTAAACATTATAATCCCATCAACCTAGTTTTATAATTATTGCTTTATGCTGTTTTTTTTTTTAAGCATAATAGGAGAACAAAACCAAATACTTTTAAACTACCTCTGTAGTTTATGAGTGTGCTCTCTGTGTAGACTTGAGTTACTATCTAGTATTCTTTTATTTCAGCCTGAGACAATATCTTCAGTATTTCTCATAGGGCAGATCAGATAGAAAAACAATCTTACTTTACTTGTGAATACTTAATTTTTTCTTTCTTTCTTTCTTTTTTTTTTCTGAAGCATAGTTTGGCCAAGTATAGAATTCTCAGTTGGTAATAGACATTTTTTTTCTTTTTTGAGATGGAGTCTGGCTATGTTGCCTAGGCTGGAGTGCAGTGGCTCAATTTCGGCTTACTGCAAGCTCCACCTCCCGGGTTCACGCCATTCTTCTGCCTCAGCCTCCTGAGTAGCTGGGACTACAGGCACGTGCCACCACACCCAGCTAATTTTTTTGTCTTATCATAGAGACGGGGTTTCACAGTGCTAGCCAGGATAGTCTCGATCTCCTGACCTCATGATCCACCTGCCTTAGCCTCCCAAAGTGCTGGGATTACAGGCGTGAGCCACTGCGCCCGGCCCAGTAATTTATTTTTATGGTTCTTTGTTGTCATCTGACTTCCTTCTAGCCTCCCTCTTCTCTCTCTTCCTCCTGCTTTGGCCATGTAAGATGTGCTGCTTCCCCTTCAGCCATGACTGAAAGTTTCCTGAGGCCTCCCCAGTCATGCTTTCTGTACAACCTGTGGAACAGTGAGTTAGTTAAACCTTATTTATAAATTACCCAGTCTCAGATATTTCTTTAAAGCAGTGTGAGAACAGACTACTATAGAAAATTAGTACCTAGCAGTGGTGCTGCAGTGGGATAATTAAGGAATCAGAGAGACGGAGGGGTTGAGGAGGAATTATTTAATTATTTAGGTGCACCGTCCCAGTCAGATTAACATCCAATGGACTGAGCCCTCAACAAACAGTCCAGTTACCTTTTAAGTATTTTGTGGAGCAGGGGGCGATATGCACAGGGGAAGCATATTACAGAAGCAAGAAACAAAGACAGTTATTCAATTAAGACATGCGTTACGTTATTTCTTACTTTTCAAGGAACAACATGTTTTATAACTTGAGATTATCTGTTTAGTGACCTTGCAGCTGCACAGCTAGAGAAACAGGGTCTTCACAATGCCTGGGAAAGGGAGAGATAAGACTCACTAGCTGCAGAAAAGCAGGCAGTTAATTTTAAAGGACCCCAGCTCTTTCTCTTCTTCAGGGGGAATTGGGTTTTCTTACATACAACTGAGTTTTTGCTTACACATTTTTAATTTCTTTTAATTCCTGTTCCAGTGCATTGTTATAAAGATGCCTGAAAATGTGGAAGCAGCTTTGGAACTGGGTAACAAGCAGAGGTTGGAACAGTCTGGTTGGCTCAGAAAAAACAGGAAGATGAGAGAAAGTTTGGAACATCCTAGAGACTTGAATGGTTTTGACCAAAATGCTGACAGTGGGACAGAGATGGCTAGGCTGAGGAGGTCTCAGATGGCCATGAGGACCTTATTGGGCTTGAACTTGAGAGTGATGATTTAGGGAATTTGGTGCAAGAAACTTCTAAGCAGCAAAACATTTAAGATGTGACCTGGCTGCTTCTAACAGTATATGCCCGTATGCCTAAGCAAAGAGATAGTCTGAAACTGGAACTTAAAAAGGGAAGCAGAGCATAAACATTGGGAAAATTTGCAGCCTGACCATGTGGTATAAAAGAAAAACCAATCTTCTGGGGAGACATTCAAGCCAACTGCAGACATTTACATAAGTAAAGAGGAACCAAATGTTAATAGCCAAGACAATGGGGGAAATGCCTTGAAGACATTTCAGAGATCTTCAGGGCAGTCCCTCCCATTACAGACTTAGAGTCCTAGGAAAGAAGAATGGTTTTAAGGGCCAGGCTTAGGGCCCCATTGCCCTGAGCAACCTTGAGACACTGCTTTTTGTGTCCCAGCTGTTATAGCTACCACTGTGGCTAAAAGAGCCCCAGGTACATCTCAGGCCACTGCTTCAAAATATGCAAACCATAAGCCTTGCTGGCTTCCACATAGTGTTAAGCCTGCAGGGTCGCAGGGGACAAGGGTTAAGGCTTGGGAGCCAATGCCTAGATTTCAGATAATATATGGAAATGCCTGGATGTTCAGGCAGCAGTCTGCTGTGGCAGCACAGCTCTCATGGAGAACTTCTACTAGAGCAGGGTAGAGAGAAAATGTGGGGTTGGAACCTTCACATAGAGTCCTCACTGGGGCACTGCCTAGTGGAGCTGTGAGAAGAGGGCCACTGTCCTCCAGACCCCAGAATGGTAGATCTGCCAACAGCTTGTACTGTGCACCTGGAAAGTCTGCAGGCACTCAGTACAAACTTGGGAAACCAGCCGTGAGGGCAATACCCTGCAGAACCACAGGGGCAAAGCTGTCCAAGGCCTTGGGAGCCCACCCCTTATGTCATTGTTTTCTGGATTTGAGACATGGAGTCAAAGGAGATTATTTTGGAGCTTTAAGATTTAAAGACTGCCCTGCTTGGTTTCAGACTTGCATGGCACCTGTAACCCCTTTGTGTTGTCTGATCTCTCCCTTTTAGAAAGGGAATATTTAGCTAATGCCTGTACTACCATTGTATCTTGGAAGTTACTAACTTACTGTTTTTGTAACTTGGAAGTTACTAACTTACTAACTGTTTTTGATTTTTCAGGCTCATAGACAGAAGACACTAGACTTGTCTCAGATGAGACTTTGGACTTTTGAGTTAATGCTGAAATGAGTTAAGACTTTGGAGAACTGTTGAGAAGAGACGATTGTATTTTGCAGTGTGAGAAGGACATGAGATTGGGGAGGGGCCAAGGGCAGAATGATGTGGTTTGGATTTGTGTTCCCACCCAAATCTCATGACAAGTTGTAATTCCCAGTGTTGGAGGAGGGGTGTGGTGGGAGGTGATTGGGTCACTGGGGTGGGTTTCCCCCCTTGCTGCTCTCCTGATAGTGAGTGAGTTCTCATGAGATCTGGTTGTTTGAAAGTGAGTAGCACCTTCCCCTTCTATCTCTTTTCTCTCTCTTCTTCCTCCTCCAGCTAGGTAAGATGTGCCTGCTTCCCCTTCTGCCATGAATGAAAGTTTCCTGAGGCCTCTGCAGCCATGCTTTCTGTACAGCAGAAGTCCTTACCCCACCATTCTAAAAATACTTTCACTGCTTTGTTTTGATAGAAAAAAATTGAAAAAAAAATTCTAACATTAAACAAATTGTGATCTCTTCATACAATGGAAATAGCAATTAAAATAATGGAGTAACATTGTATATCTAAACATGGATAGCTATAAAAAATTATGAAAAAATTGCAGAATGATATGTATGGTATGACAGTTATATGATAACACACTGAATTGTATTTTTATTGGGTGCAAAACAGTATTTTTGATATGAAGTAAATTTTGTAAAACAATTGGATAGGAGGATAAATGCATCATAGAGATGGTGAATAAAACTAGAATGAAAAAAAATTGGATCAACATTTTCTATAATATTTTCTTTTTCTATTAAAGAAAATCTGGGCACATGAAAGTTTGCTATATTATTTTCTGTGCTTTTATGAATATAAAATTTAAGAAGAAAGTCATAATGAATTAGTTCCGTCTGTTCTCTGGGAATTCCTTTGACTCTATTCAATATTTTATAATCTGAGGGTGGAGAGAAAACAAAAGACAAGAGTAAGATAAATAACTTCTGAACCACAATCAAGTCTGTTATATAATGATTTTGAAATGGGTTTCAAATCTGGAATGTCAAATTCTGGTTTTCATTTTGCTTTTAAATAAGCACAAGTTCAAACCAGATAGAAAAAAGTATGAATCATTGGCTTCTTACCATCTAAAAATCTCCATGGTTTTCTCTGCTCTGGCCAGAGAATGAGAACTTTGGACATTGTTTCTCTTCTTTCCCCTTCACTGTTCGTTTGTAACACCTCCACAGTTTCCAAAGAAGGGAAAGAAACTGCTTTATACTCGTGCCCACTTGAAAGAACATAGCACTTCTCTTCCAGAGATTTTTAACATTCCAGCAATGAAGTGCGAGCACAAATATAAATTCCGTTTTACAAGTAGGAAGTGGGACAGTCTGAATTGCCGTGATCTCTAAATCATTTTTCTCACATGACTATTTGACCAGGGTAAAGACGCAAAAGAAACTTAAACCTCACCCCTCTGGCCTGCTAGCCAGAGCTTCCAAGTCTCCTCCGTGTTCTCATTACAACATGAAACCACTAGGTGTCACGCAAGATAAAGCTTGCCGGCGTCATACTAGAAATCACAAGCAGGAGAGCAGAAAGGAAATTCAGTGTTACTGCGGAATTCAAGGTGTTAATAGAGAAAACTGAAATTTGCACACTTACATGACGCAATGGAAAGTGGCCTCTCTCCAGCCTAGTACCCTCAGGAGAAGGTTTCAGATCCTCTGTATCATATCTGTGTAGTGTGTGGACTCATTTAGGTTGGAATCAGCTTTCAACAGAAAAATAACTAAATGAGTTCACAAAACTCAAGAGGCATGTTATAGTGATGACTCTGTCAGTAAAATGAGGTTGAAATTCCAAGCCTTAAGCTTTCTGGCATCTCTCCTGGGAATTGTGTCTAAAATTTCAGCAGTTGCCCTCGGGTGGTAGTGAACCAGATAATTTGGATTTTCATATCTCATGAGATATAATTTTAAAATATCCATTTGTACTATTTCCTATGATTTTTCCCATTGTATGTCTTGTACAAACCATAACTAGCAAATAGTATGAAGTTAATAAATATTTTTTCAGTGAATCAGATGAATCAAGAGAGAGAGACACTAAATTTATTTTGTGCCACTCTATGCCCTGTTCTCTACGGCTTTCTTTCATTCTTTTTTTTTTTAAATAACTTCACAAAAGGCCTGAGAGGTGGTTACTGTAGCCATCACTTTGTGCCAGCAGTACTCACAGGATATAATCACGAGTGATTTTTACTTTTATTTCTCCCTATACTTTTAAACGTTATTAAGTAGGAAAGCTTTTGTCCTGTTCCAGGACAAATGTCAGGCACACTTATGACATTTCTGATTTCTTGTTGCTATAAAAAGTCGTATAGTCACTGCACATAGCAGAATAATCACAATTTAATAATTTTAACAGCCCATTTTTGTATAATAACACAATTTATTTCACTCAAAAGTATATTTTCCTTGTCCAAACTAGGCATGGCTGCAGTCAGGCAGCCTCCAGAAGTGGATGAGGTACGTTTGTCTTCTTTTTCTTATTTGGTTCCTCTGCATTCCTTTACTTAACTCTGGTTGAAGAGGGTAAGAAAGAAGGAGAGATGAGAAGGGCAGTAAAGTTTCTTTCTTAGAATGGTGCTTTTGAGATATTCAGATGTCCCTACTAGAATCTTTTGACTACACTTCCCGAGATGCAAGCCAAGCATTTTCTTCTAGCTGGCCATTCTCTTGCAGTTTTTCATACAGTTTTACCTTCTTTAACGAAGAAGATTTATTAACTACTGTGGTGCTTTCTCCTTCTTCTATATTATAGAGCCCCCAGTTTTTAGCTGAATATATAACTGCTTGGAATAAGCCTCTGTTACCATGGGTCGTGTGGAAATTCTTGGACGCTTCCTTGCTTTGTTTTCCTTTTCCTCTATCCTTTTTGCTGTTGGCTGCAGCAGACAGACAAAATTGCAGCCTGGATAATGAGGTAGAAGCCCTGTGCTGAGGGCCTTAATGATCATGGAATGACTTGCCAGCCTTGCTCAACCTTGCTCATCCTTGTCCAACCTTGCTCAGTCTGGACTTTATTCACCTGAGATAAATAAGTTTCTAATCTGCCACGTTAAGCTTTTAGCACTTGCAGACAAGCATAAGCCTAACTGATAGAACTGTGGAACTACACTAGATTTAATTTTAGTGGAACTTCTGATGTAAATAAAGTCAAAATTAGAAAAATAACCTTTACTGATGCATTCTAATGTTTGATCACCTTGCATATAGGAATGACATTGCGTGAAGTTCTGGAAGAGGAGGATACTGAAGTGAAATAAGGGAGGTCCTGTCCACAAGAGGTCACTCTCTGCCTCTCCTACTAGAAACATTTACCTGTGCTTCCCCAAGTGCAAGCTAAGAATTTTCTTTCAGCTGGCCATTCTCCCTCAGTTCTTACATTATTATTCTTATATGCTTGTATATACTTTTATATCATATACTTTTATATTTATACACTTACGTACATGTATTTACATATATACACTCCATTTTTCATATACCTCATGCTTTCTGCATAGTAAATTGGATCTATAGCCTATGGCTGATTTCTTCTCTTCCAACACTTCATAGCTACTGCTTCTCTATTCTCTGGTGGTAAATCTTACTATTTGCTTACTGAACTCCAACAGTACATATTGACATAAGAGAAAATAAGTAAATAAATAATGTTGCCATGATTTTTTCATGCTTTACTTCCTAGAATTCTATTTCTCTCAGTTGAATTTGGGTGTAATGTGTTATGACAAGTTGTAATAGGAAATTAGAGTTTTCTTTTTTCCTCAAATGGTCCAATTCTGATGCGATTAGAGAAAATTTCCCTATGTGACTTCTAGTTTCAAAATATGCTCCATGAACAAAGGAGATTCTATGGTCACTGCCTCTTTTTGCAAATTCATATTGAAAATTAGCATATGAAAGTTGCACAGTATCCCTGTGGTAAATAAATGTATTTAACTTTCTTTAACCTAGCATTTTCCAGTCTCATTTGATTATGGAAGCCTTTTGTCCTATAGCATCTACTAATGTATATTAGCAGAACACCATGTGTCCTGAGGCATCACAGATCAGTGAGCTCTTCTTGCTTTCTGCAGCAATGATCCATGAGGTTGATCACTGACATAATTAAATAATGATGACCTTTCCTACTTAGCAGATGAAAGGCAAACAGAATTCCTTAGTTTAAAATTATACTTTCATTAGTTTTGCTTAAATCTTTGGTGTCATGATTATCTGCTTTACAAAATAAATGAGCAAGTAACAAGCATTATTACTGGAAAAAAATTTAAAAAGAGAAGATCATATTTAGATTTACAGCTTATTTTTCCAAAGTAACCTTTTCTATGGCTGTGATTTTACATAATACACATACAGTATTATACATTCATTAGAAAATTATTTCCAGATCTCATGATAAAATACTTTTTGATGCACTTTCATGGTGAATCTCAAGAGTGTACTGAGGATCTAGAGAGGCAACACTCTTTGGACTCAATGGTGGGCACTTGAGGGAGCAGGAAGGCATTGGGGGAGGGCACAGGGCAGGAAGGACGAGGAAAGGGAAATGGGGCATTGCTTTCTATTTATTTGAAACTGTTAAGATGTCAACATTTTCCAAGCTTATAAACTGCCCCCACAAAAACGTGTGTCCTCTCCTCTCAAGTTCCCCCATTGTTTTCTCTTTATTTATTTTTTTAAATCATGTATCAAAATGGAAAGGACATGTCTAAGATGAGTAGAAACCATTGTGATTCTTTCTTACCTAGTATTTAGTATAGAAATGGTAAGTATGTGATGCTGAAAAAACAATTCTTTTTTGGATTATTTCTTGTTTAAAAACTAATTTCAACTTTTATTTTAGATCCAGGGGGTCATGTGCAGGTTTGTTACATGAGTATGTTATGTGATGCTGAAGTTTGGGGTATGACTGAGATTGATCTGATCATCTGGGTAGTGAGCACAGTATCCAGCAATTAGTTTTTCAACTTTTACTCTTCCCTCCCTACCCTCTGTAGTGGTTCAGAGTGCCTATTGTTTTCATCTTTATGTCCATGAGCCCCCAATATTTAGCTCCAACTGATAAGCGAGAACATGCAGTATTTGATTTTCTGTTCCTGTGCTAATTCACTTAGAATAGTGGTCTACCACTGCATCCACGTTGCTGCAAGGGACATGGTTTTGTTCTTTGTTATGGCCGTGTAGTATTTCATGGTGTATATGTAGTATATGTACCATATTTTCTTTACCCAATCCACCATCAGTAGGAACCTAGGTTGACCCCATGTCTTTCCTATTGTGAATAATGCTGTGATAAACATGTGAGTGCACATGCCCTTTTGGTAGAATGATTTATTTTCTGCTGAAAACAATTCCTAATAGAAAACAATATCTAATAGAAAAACCAACTAAAAAGTAAGACACTGACCATATCCCCAGCATGGGTATTATAGTATAGTTCTATTGTATTTGATTTTTATATTTAGTTATTTTTACAGTTTCATTAATAATTAACAAGAATATTTCTTTAAAACTACAACTAAATAATTATGCCTAATTTTGTAAAAAAAAAAAAAAAATACATCCTACCCTCACATTAAATAAAACTCCCCAAGTAATAGGATGTTATTCCCTAAGTTATTTTGGCAGGAGGGATACTAGTTATGTTGAATTTTCATTTAGACATGGTGAATATTAGAAAAGATTAAGAATTTAGAATGAAATTCTTTTAGTGAGAAATAGAAAAAAAAAGTCCATAAAATATTATCATACAGTAGTTCCACCTTATCTGTGAGAGATATGTTCCAAGATCTCCCCAGTGGGTATCTGAAACCATGGATAGTACTGAATCGTATATATGCCATGTTTTTTTCCTATACATACTTACCTTCAATAAAGTTTAATTTATAAATTAGGCACAGGAAGAGATCAACAACAACAAATGATAAAATAGTACAAATATAGCAATATACTGAAATAAAACTTATGTAAACATGATCTCTCCCTCTCTCCGTCTCTCTCAAAGTATCTTATTATACGGTAGTTAATTATTTTTGAACCACAAATAACCACAGGCAATTGAAACTAAAGAAAAGCAAAACTGTGAATAATTGTAAATGGGATTACTCCTTTTATTTCTTTTTCAAGTTGGTTGCTGGTAGTGTATTTAAATGTAATTGATTTTTGATGTTGTATCCTGCAACTTTACTAATTTCATTTAACTAAGAGTTAAATAAATTCTCTAAGAGTTTTTTGGTGGAGTCTTTAGGTTTTTCTAAATATAAGATCACGTTGTCTACCAAGAATGATAATTTGACTTCTTTCTTTATAATTTGGATGTCCTTTATTTATTTCTTGTATTAGTCCATTTTCAAGCTGCTGATAAAGACATACATGAACTTGGGCAATTTGCAAAAGAAAGAGGTGTAATGGACTCACAGTTCCACATGTCTGGGAAGGCCTCACAATCATGGCAGAAGATAAAAGTCACATCTGATATGGTGGCAGAAAAGAGGAGAATGAGAGCTAAGCGAGAGGGGTTTCCCCTTATAAAATCATCAGATCTTGTGAGACTTACTACCACAAGAACAGTATGGGGGAAACCCATGACTCAATTATCTTCCACTGGGTCCCTCCCACAACAGGAGGGAATTATGGGAGCTACAATTCAAGATGAGATTTGGGTGGGGACACAGCCATACCATATCATTTATCTTGCCTAAATGCTAGCTAGGACTTCCAGTACTATGTTGAATAGAAGTGGTAAAAGTGGGCATCTTTGTCCCATTCCATATATTAGTCGAAAGGCTTTCAATTTTTCCCTGCTTAGTATGATATCAGCTGTGGATTTGTCATAAATGGCCTTTAACATGTTGAGGTATGTTCCTTCTATACTCAACTTGTTGAGAATTTTTATAATAAAGGAATGTTGAATTTTATTGAATATCTTTTCAGCATCTATTGCAATGATCATATGGTTTTTGTCCTTCATTCTGTTAATGTGGTGTATCATGTTTATTGATTTGCACATGTTGAACCATCCTTGTATCCCTAAGATAAATCTCACTTGATCATGATGAGTGATCTTTTTCTTAACTTTTAAGTTCAGGAGTACAAGTACAGGTCTGTGACATAGGTGAACTTGTATCACGGGGGTTTGTTGTACAGATTATTTCATCACCCAGGTATTAAGCCCAGCACCCATTAGTTGTTCTTCCTGATCCTCTCCCTCCTCCTACTCTCCACCCTCCCAAAGGCCCCAGTGTGTGTTGTTCCTTTCTATGTGTCCATGTGTTGACGAGTGATCTTTTTAAAGTGTTGTTGAACTTCGTTTGCTAACATTCTGTGGAGAAATTTTGCATCTGTGCTCATCGGGATGTTGGCCTCTAGTGTTTTGTGTGTTTTTTGTTTGTTTGTCTTGGGGGATGTTCTTGTCTGGCTTTGGTATCACGGTAATGCTGACCTCATAGAATGAGTTTGGAAATAGTCCCTCCTCTACAATTTTTGAAATGATTAAAGCATAATTGATATTAATTCTTTACATGTTTGGTAGCATTCAGCAATGAATCCATTAGGTCCTAGGGTTTTCTTTGATTGGATACTGTTTTGCTCCTGTTGCTCATTGTTGGTCTGTCCATATTTTCTATTTTTAAGTGATTCAGTCTTGGTAGTTTGTAAGTATCCAGGAATTTATCAATTTCTCCCAGGTTTCTGATTTGGTGATGTGTAGTTGTTCATAGTAGTCTATAATCCTTTATATTTCATAGTAGTCTATAATTATCCTTTGTATTTCTGTAGTACCAGTTGTAATGTTTCCTTTCTAATCTCTGACTTTATTTGGGTTTTCTCTCTTTTGCTCTTAGTCTAGCGAAAGATTTGTCAATTTTGTTTATCTTTTCAAAAAAAAACCAACTTTATGTTTCATTGATCTTTTATATTTTTTCTCAATTTCATTTGTTTCTGCATTGACCTTAATTACTTACTTTTTCTTACTAAAATTGTTTTTTTGTGTGTTGCTTTTCTACATCCTTGAGGTTCATTACTTGAAGTCTTTCTGGTTTTTTTAATGTATGTATTTATTTCTATAAACTTCCCTCTTAGTGTTGCTTTTGCTGTGCACCATAAATTTTGTTTCCATTTGCATTTGTGTGAAGAAATTTTCTGGTATCCTTTTAATTTCTTCATTGACCATTGGACATTCAGAAGCATATTATTTAATTTCCATGTAGTTGTACAGTTTCCAAAATTCCCTCTTGTTAATGTATTTTTTGTTTTATTCTGTGGTGGTGAGAAAATATACTCAATATAATTTTGACTTTTTTGAATTGTTGAGGCTTGTTTTATGGCCTAACATGTGGTCTATCTTGGAGAATGTTTCATGTACTGATGAGAAGAATGTGTGTTCTTCAGCAGTTGGATGAAATGTTCTGTAAATGTGTGTTATGCCCATTTGGTCTAAAGTGCAGTTTAACTTTCATATTTATTTGTTGATTTTCTGCCTGAATTACCTGTCCATTGCCAAAAGTGGGGTGTCCATTATTATTATTGTTATTATTATTATTATTATTATTATTATTTTGAGACAGAGTCTCACTCTGTCACCCAGGCTGGAGTGCAGTGGCACAGTCTTGGCTCACTGCAACCTCCGCCTCCTGGGTTTAAGCAACTCTCCTGCCTCAACCTCCCAAGCAGCTGGGACTACAGGTGTGCACCACCATGCCCAGCTAATTTTTGTATTTTTAGTAGAGACAGAGTTTCACCATGTTGGCCAGGCTGGTCTCAAACTCCTGACCTCAGGTGATCCACCCGCCTAGGCTTCCCAGAGTGCTGGGACTACAGGCGTGAGTCACCATTCCCAGCCGGTGTCCCCTATTATTATTGTACTGTAGCCTATCTTTCTCTTTATATCATTAATATTTGCTTACATATTTGGGTGCTCCATTGTTGAGTATACATATATTTGTGATTGTTATATGTTCTTGCTGAATTTACCCCTTTACATTGTATAATGACATTCTTTTTCTCTTTTTACTCCTTTTTACCTAAAGTCTGTAGAACTATAGCTACTCCTGCCCTTTTTTAGTTTCCATTTACATGGAATATATTTTTCCATCCCTTCACTTTCGATCTTTTTGTCTTTATAGGTGAACTAAGTTTCTTGTAGGCAGCATAGAACTGGGTCTTGTTTTTTAATCTATTCAGCCACTATATGTCTTTTAATTGGATAATTTAATCAATTTACATTCAATGTTAGTGATAGGTGAGGACTTACTACTGCCATTTTTTTACTTGTATTCTAGTTGTTCTATAACTCATCTCTTGCTTTCTTCCTTTCTTACTGTCTTCCTTTCTGGTTAAATGAATTTCTATGGTAGTATATTTTAATTTGTTACATTTTATTTTTAATATATCTATTATAGGTTTTTGCTTTGTGGTTATCATGAGGCTTACACAAAAGTCTTATAATAACAAGTTATTTAAAAGTGATACTAACTTAACTTTGATCACAAAAAAAAGAAAAGAAACAACCATATAGAATCCTTACACATTAACTCCCTTCTTTCTCCACATTATGAGTATCTATCTCTTAACAAATTGTCATAGCCATTATTTTTAATAGTTTTCTCTTTTAGTCTTCTTAGTTAAGATATAAGTGGCTTATACAGCACAATTACAACATTAGTTTAACAGTCAAATTAGCATTCTTCTTTTTCAGTTTGAAGAACTTGCTTTAGCATTTCTTGTAGGACCAGTCTGGTAGCTACAAACTCTCCGAGCTTCTGTTTGTCTGGGAAAATGTTTATCTCTCCTTAATTTCTGAGTGATAGGTTTGTTGAATACAGTATTCTTGGTTGACAGTGTTTTTCTTTCAGCTCTGTTAATGTATCAGTTCACTCTCTCTGGCCTATAAGGGTTTTTTGCCAAGAAGTCTATTGCCAGGCACATGGGCTTTTTTTTTTTTTTTTTTTTTTTTTTTTCTTTTTTTTTAGTGTTGCTTGCTTCTTTTCTCTCACTGCTTTCAGAATCCTCTTTGTGTCATTGATCTTTACAGTTTTCTTATTTGGGCTGAATTTGATTGGTGACCTTTATGTTCCTGTTCCTGCATATTTGTATCTTTCTCCATGTTGGAAAAGTTTTTGGTTATTATTTCTTCGAATAAGCTTTCTCTTTCTTTTTCTCTCTCAGTTCCTTCTTTAATTCCAATAACCCAAATATTTGCTTTTTGATGTTGTATCACAGAGCACATAAACTTTCTTCATTTCCTTTTATTCTTTGTTGTTTTTTCTCCTCTGACCATCTATTTTCAAATAATCTGTCTTTCAGCTCCCTGATTCTTTCATGTGTTTGATCATCTCTGCTATTGATTACATTTTTTATTTCATTTACTTTATTTTTCAGCTCCAGGATTTCTGTTTTATTTTTTAAAAAGTATTTAAATCTCTCTGATTAATTTATCTGATAGATGTCTGGATTCTCTGTGTTTCCTTGAAGTTTGCTGAACTTCTTTAAAACAACTATTTTGAATTCTTTGTCTAAAAGATCACACATCTCCATCATTGTCTCAGAAGGTCTTTGCACAAACAAGGTAATTACTTGACTGCAACAGAGGAGGCTGGAGCTGAAACTGGGCCTTTTTGGATCTGCTGTGGGACAGAGGCTGGGCTCAGATAGGCATGCATCTACCAGCAGGTCCCTGTACAGTGGGGCTAGTTTCCTGACTGCAGCAGGAGGACTGGAGCTGAGATTGGTCCCTGTTGGGATCCACTGTAGGACAGAGGCTGAAGAGCCCAGTCTCATTGCCTTAGAGGGTGTGTCTCTCCCAGAAGGAACCTGCCAGCCCTTCATGCAGCATGAGGAGCTGGAGCTAAGAATGGGTCCCACTGGGATCTGTTTTGGGACAGAGGCTGGAGAGTCTAGTCTCACTGGCTTAGAGGGTGTGCATCTCCCAGAAGGAACACACAAGCCCTTCATGTGGCATGAAGGTATAGAGCTGAAACTGGGCCCCTTTGGGATCTACCATGGTACAGAATCTGAGGTTCCCATCTTGCAATGTTAAATAATGTGGGTAGTCAATGCTGTACCAAGAAAGTGACATTTAAGCAAACCTAAAGGAAGTGAGGATGAATGCTATACATACACATGGTGGAAAGGCATTTCAGGTACAGAAAACAGCAGATATAAAGGCTCTGATGTCAGAGCATGCTTGAACTTCTCAAAGATGGTGACGAAGACCATTGTAGTTGGACATAAAGGGTGACGTGTTGTATTAGTCTGTAGTCATGCTGCTGATAAAGACAGACCCAAAACTGAGCAATTTACAAAAGAAAGAAGTTTAACGGATTTATAGTTCCACATGGCTGGGGAGGCCTCACAATCGTGGCAGAAGGCAAAGAGGAGCAAGTCACGTCTTACATGGATGGCAGCAGGCAAAGAGAGAGAGCTTGTGCAGGGGAGCTCCTCTTTATAAAACCATCACATCTTGCAATGCTTATTCACTTTCACAAGAATGGCATGGGAAAGACTTGCCCCCATGATTCAATTACCTCCCACTGGGTTCCTCCCACAACACTTGGGAATTCAAGATGAGATTTGGGTGGGAACATAGCCAAACCATATCAAGTGTTAAGAAAAGAAGTGAGAGTGGGACGTCATAGCCTATTATATGTACTTCACTGTTATTATGGGTAAGAAGTGAAATTGTTGAGGACCTCAGATGGAGGAAATATGTAATCTTACATATAATTCTGTTTCTCTCTTAAGAATAATCTAAAACTGACCTAATGCAGAAGTACATAGACCAGTTGAAGTGATTATAATAATTCAGGCAAGAGGTGATGGTGATGGACCAGAGTAGAAGCAGTGCAGGTGGGCACAATGGTCAGATTCTAACTTTATTTTGAAAGTAGAGCTTTAGTTGGTAGATCAGATATGAAGATGTGAGAAAAGAAGAGATCATGAGAAAATCAAAGGATAGATATTCCATTCCTGTGTGGGGAGCAAGGATTATGTAGAAGGTAAGAAATTTAGTTTTATATGTTAATCACATAGATGCTTTTAGAGATGTTGAGGGGACAGCTGGATATAAGAAATTATTTTACAATACAAGATACATTCTAAGACCCTGGAGAATGTATGGATTAGTCCATAAAGAGTATGGAAAAAAAACTAATTATTTAGCGGGAAAATCAGCTTGCAGCTTGCAATTACATGGTCTAGCAACTGAAATTCAAGTTGGATGAAAGAGATAAGTATTTTTTAAAAACAGTAGAAAACATGAGTAAATTTCTGATCTCTGAATGAATAAAGTTACTTCTGAGTATTAAAATAATGGAAAAGTCAAAAGGAAAAATATTGGTAGATTTATGCACACATAAATTTGAAATATGATAAAAACATAAAAGGTTAATAATAAACTGGAAGAAAATGTACCACAGATATGAGAAACAAGGTCAACAGTCTTTTTATAAGAAGTCTTACAAATTAGTGATATCAAAGAGTAACATCCAATATGAAAATGTTAAAGGTCATATAGATATAATTTACAAATAAAAGAAAGGCCAATAAGTATATTTTAAAATGTTCAACCTGACCAACAATCAAAATGATGAGAATTAAAACAAAGAAAACTCCCTTCTCATTTTTTTTTCTTTTTTTGCTCATCACAATCTGTGTTCATAGCAGTGCTGTAGGAGAGCTCTCTCTATGTGGTTCATACTCAGACTCTCCCTCATGGGAACACATGTTTCATTCTTCCTGAATTTGGAAATATAAATCAAGAGTCCCGGGAGAGTTCACACCCTGTGACTCAATAATTACATTTCAAGAAACTAGAATAGAGATTCAAATTTTTTTAAATGAAGACATTTAAAACAGTATTATTTATATTGTGAAACATAGGAACAATAGAAGTATCAACAAAATAATTGGTTACTTCAATTATGAAGCATACTTAAAGACTATAATGCAGGCATTAAAATTAGGTTTTGGAGAATTTTTGGACTCAATCTGTTTTGTGCTACCATAACAAAATACCTGAAATTGGATATTTTTAACAGAACAGATATTTATTTTCTTATAGTTCTGGAGGATGAGAAGTCCAAGATCAAGGCTCTGGCATCTGGTGTCTAGTGAGGGCCTTCTTGCTATATCCTCACATGGCAGAAAGTAGAAGGGCCAAAAGGAATGGACTACCTCCATTAAGCCCTTTTAATGGCACTCATTCATTCATGAAGGCAGAGTCTTCATGACTTAAACACTTTCCAAAAGACCCCAGTTCCCAACAATGTTGCATTGGGAATTAAGTTTCTAACATAAGAATTTTTAGGGAAACGTTCAGACCATAAAAATTTTTAAGATGGGGGAAACTCTAATGATGTAACTTTTACTAAATAGAATCACAATATAAAACTATGTACACCATGAATCATAAAGTATTTAAAGAAAATACATAAAATTAGCTTCTTATAAAAAAGAATATTTACAAAAAGATATTTAATATACATAATTTGGAACATACTGAAAAGTAAGCAAAAGACAATAAAATCACTCATAATGCAGAGTTATAAGGCCATCCTAAACCATCAAGTCCCTGATCAACCAGCCCAAACCTAAAAAACCTACCAGGCAACCCATGGGATAGTGAAAATCAATCTTTATTGCTTTAAGGTACTAAATTTTGGTGTGGTTTGTTCCACCACAAAAGCTAACTGATGTACTTCATTACCCAAGCCCAGGCACCAAATGTTTCTTTTTCCATTATTATAATATCTGGGAAAGGAAAGGTTTGACTTTTAATAAAACAAATGATACTAGTGAACCAGCAGGCAATACTGTGTCCCCGTCCCTTCCCTTCCCTACTCACTCACACATTTTTGCCTCCAGAAAAGCAAGCTTTATCATGGTTAGAAAGTTCTTCCTGTTAACTTTGAGTGGTAACATAATCTCATATGAATCCTGTAAGAAGGTGCTGAGCAGAGCTCATTAGAGCTCATTTGTACTTAGTAAGCATTGCTTTTCGCCCATTGCTCCATCAATTCTTCTTATAAGACTCTGTGTGCCCCTTTAGTTTACAAAATGAGAAGAAATACTGGACATTAGTTAATTGAATTAATAAAGTCACACTTCAGGGTGGAAGAAGCAATTGAGTATCAAATATTTTTTATTATGTGCCTGAAAAAGAAAGGCAGGGAATATGAATGGTATTTGAATGCTGGAAAAACAGATTATCGTTTCTTGGCATCACCCCTCTCTTTACTTATCATCCCATGTGTATTTCCAGGGAAATACAATCCTTGTATTTCTGATTCATTTACACTTAACTCATTACAATGTTTTTCAAGAACTTTTTCCAATGGGCCTTTAAAACATGAGTCTATTTATTGGGAGAATGAGTTTATAATCCTACCTAGCCCAGATGGACACACATTAAGAGAAAGTGACATCCTCTAGAAAAAGTATTGGAATGCAGATTCATTCCAGTAAGACTCTGGATAAATAAGAATTACCTGGATAATTTACTTTAATGCTCCCCATACTCGACAGAACTAAATGAAGGAAACAAGAATTCCTGTTTTTTTAAGCAACTAGGTATTAATTTGCCAGGGAGGAAGGCCAGGATCATCCCAGAAATGATGACAGACTCTAGGCCTAGAGATTCTAGGAAGATTCACCCATACTCACTCCGTCCATGCTTTGATTCTCAGTTGCTGCTCAGCTCTCAAAATCTGTCTCTTACCTCTATTATTAACTTTAAAATTCACTTGCTAAGGTTGGCCAAATATCTCTGTAATTAGCATATCCAAAGGAAGGGGATACGTTGCACTGCACACCATTCTTGATGCCTCTTTTGCATTAAACACTATGGAAGCATATTCCTTCATAAAGCTCATTTGTCCTTTTCCCCCAGCTCTCTTCTGATTTCTCTGCCTGTGTGGTCTCCTGCAGTGACTCCTTTTTCTCTCCCTACCTCTTAAATATTCACTTTCCTCAGGAATCTATCTATACACGTTATTATCAGAGTCTCCAAAATGAGGAGCTGTAATCAGAGACAATTGGTCTCTTTTCATTTCACATCAGAACACAAGAGTCTGCTTGCTCCCTCTTTCTTCCCTGCATTCAAGCTTCAGAGTGAGGGGTCTTTGTTCATTGAGTCAGATCAGATAAATATTCAGAGAAGACCACAAATTGCTATAAACAGAACTCCAAGTCATCATTTCCAGTTAGGAATATTAATTACTGAGAGCCACCCTGGGAAATTTCCCTACAGATCCCATAAAAATTTGAACCATGTCAAAAATTTGTTCTGAGCAGACTTATCTATTAACCTATTAGAGAGAGCCTCTACTAAAGCAAGACTTTACAAAGACTGTTAAATTGGATGGGTAATGGGGTGTCCCTTCCCAGGCATAGACACAGGCCTAAAGTACTTCTGCTACATGGAGAAATATGCTAGTTTCATATTTTCAAGGAAAAGCACTTGTGTGAGTATTTGAATTGTGAGCTGAACAGGCCACTCTGTAAAACCTTTTTTATTATTTGAATGAAGCAATGACAGACTATGGTTATTCAGATTTGGGCATTTGGCAGACATTTTCTCAAAAATGAATGATATGAGTCTGTCACTTCAGGGAAAAGGGTTTCATAGACCTTTGTAAAGGCCCATTTTAATCAATAGCACCTTTTAAAAACAATGTTTTGAATAATAGTTTCGATTTTGAATTTCTTGTAAACATTTCTATAATTCAGCCACTGAAATCTCCCAAGAATAACTTTAAAGACAGAGGTTTGAGTATGACTTTGAAATATTCTTTACCTCCCAAGTGCCTCACAGATTAAAGCTTTGTTCTTGGCAATGCAAGAAATTTACAGTCCTTCTTGAAAACTGTTGCTGGGAAAGAATATGCTTACTTTGGATGTTCCTTGTGAACAGTTAGGACACTCAAATAAAACAAATGTTGCCTTAGTTTCAAGGCAAACCGATGATATTTTCAGATACCTCCAAACAGACCTCGAAAATGATCCATGTCACTGTCATTACTGAGTTATTGGAGTTACCATTCAGATAGGTCTCATCAGTCATAAAGCGTCAAATAAGGGAGATAACCAGAGTCCTAGGAGCTTATAGACCTTATTGCCTACAGCTTGACCTACAAAATCATTTGGAAACTTGACCTTGCAAAACAGGATGAATGATGAAGAATGACTCAATTTCCTGCTAGCCAAGGAGTGATGCTCTCATTGTCTGCTTCAACCCTTGTCAACCCCACTGCACAGATTTCTTTCTATGTTTCTCAATTTTCAGAATCACTTTTCAAATCTCAAAATAAGATGCCTTGCAATCATAGTCATAATTGGTTTCATGAATGAATGTTTGACAGCTTCCCAATACTGAAACATTTTTCTGATGAAATTGGCAGTGATGTTAATAACTGTGATTTTGCGTCAGCATTTGGAAGATCTGCATAACTTGGTAAACCAGTATGTTCCAAATTACCAATGTATAATGTTCCAAAATCAGACATGTGTGAAAGATCTCCTCAAAGTGCAAGACATACAAGTGGATTTTAATGTAATAGAGCATGCAAAGTTTATGGGTATAGTTTCAGATTGCACATTGCAACAAACCTTTAATATTGCTCATCAAATTTTAGTGTAGTAGCAAAGAACAGTGACAAACGTCTGAAAGGATAAATGGAGAGACATGATGTCAAGAGAGACTATAAATAGTTCAATCATTGCTAGAACAGTGGTTCTCTTGCAAGCATATTTGCTATTGAGAAACATTTATAGAACAATAAAACATTTTCAAATTGCTGCTTAGTTTAGAAAATGCTTCCCTGTGTGCCAGTGGTCTCTACGAGTAGTAACTGCTTCATAGTTTTCTTCCCCATCAACAATTTGCAGGGTGAGGATATATGTAATTTCCCCACAGATGCAATGCTGAGATAGGAGACACATCACTTGTCTTACTGGAACCTTGAGATCTGGGTTCTGGGGACCATTTAATTGCCAGCTGTACAATTTTTGGCAAATTACTTGACTTCTCTGGACCCAAGTTTCTCCTCAGTAAAATAAAGAGATAAAGTAGATTAGTCTAGTTACAAAGTTCCATAATTTATGAAAACTCCCTGTGATTGGTTTTTGGGCTTCATAGAAAGAAGTTGATAAATACTTCCATATAAACCTACTCTTCCCACCCTTGCAGACCCAAGTGTAAGTTATTTTTTGCTGTGTCCACATCTGGTCTCAAAATCATATTCTTCTCAAGACTCTAGGAAGCTATTACCAAGTGATTGAAGTTGGCACAAAGAAAACTCATGGTGGTGGATAACATTTTCCAAGACTCTAATTTTCTCTTGAAAACTTCAGTTTTATCTTTGGCAACAGATACTTATTTAATCTGTGCAATAACTTTATAAGATTTCAACTCTTGTCCATTATTAAATATCCCATATTTAATATCTATAAATCTAATATCACACTCTCTTGATTACCATAGCTTTATGTTAAGTTTTTCAATCTACTAGTGTGTGTTCAAGTTTTTCTTAAGATTGTTTTGATATATATATTAGTTTTATATATAATATATAATATGTATAAATTTATATACACAAAATAAACATTTTAATGTATAATTACATATAGTTATATAGTATATAATATACCATATAATGGTGTATATAAATATATAATATATATTTTATATGTATATTATTTATATATTTTTTCTCCCAGTCTATGGTTTGTCTTTTTACTGTCTTAACAGAATCTTTCAAAGGTTTTAATTTTGATGAAATCTATTTGACACTTTTTTTTCTTTTATAGTTAACGTGTAGGAAATTACTGCTTATAACAATTTCAAGATGATGTTTTCCTTTGTTTTCTTCAATAAGCTATATAGTTTGGCTATTATGTTTAGGTCTATAATACATCTCAAAATAATTGTTTGCATGTCTCATGAGCTATAGGTTGAGGTTCATTTATTTTCATATAGGTAGCCAGTTGATCCAACACTATTTATTGAAAAGTCTTTCTTTTTCCCATTGAATTGCTTTAGAACTTTAGTTAAAAAAAAGTAATAAATAAAAGAAAGAAATCAGTAAAGATATAGGCTCATTTCTGAACTCTCTTTTTGTTTTTTGATCTATTTACTTTTTCCTTTGAATTCCTATAGGTTTTATAAACAGTGTGTAAATTTAATTCTTAAAAGCCTGATGACTTTGGTTGGTATTGCTTTGAATTCATAGATTAATTTTGAAAGGATTAACATTACAACAGTATTGGACCTTTTAATTGATGAATATGATGTATCTCTCCATTTATTTATGTCTTCAATTTCTCTTAGTAGTTTTTGTAATTTTCATTTACATATCTTGCATCTCTATCACTAAACTTGACTCTAATATCTTATATGTTTGGGAGCTGTTATAAATGTCATTTTTTAAAATTATTTTCCAAATGTTATTGTCAGTATCTAGCAATTTTTTTTTGTATATTGATTTTGTATCCTGTGACCTTGCTAAATTCACATATTGGTTATAATAATTGTATATTCCTTAGGTTTTTTTTTTTTTTTTTTTTTGAGGTGGAGTCTCCCTCTGTCACCCAGGCTGCAGTGCAGTGGTGTGATCTCGGCTCACTGCAAGCTCCACCTCCCGGGTTCTTGTCATTCTCCTGCCTCAGCCTCCTGAGTAGCTGGGACTACAAGCACCCACCACCATACCCAGCTAATTTTTTGTATTTTTAGTAAAGACAGGGTTTCACTGTGTTAGCCAGGATGGTCTTGATCTCCTGACCTCGTGATCCACCCACCTCAGCCTCTCAAAGTTCTGGGATTACAGGCGTGATCCACCACGCCCGGCCTTCCTTAGGATATTTTATGCACATGATTATGTCATCTGAGAATAAAATCTTTTATTTATTCCTTTCCAATATGTATGTCTTTTTTTTCTTTTTCTAGTCTTATTTCATTGGCTAGGGTTGCCAACGCAGTGCTGAACAGAGTGAAAAAGTGGATATCTTCCCTTGTGTGCTCCAGAAATTTGTACTGAAACTTTGACTGAATCAAAAGCTGCAAATGCTCAGGGCAAAACTCTACAAGGCCTGGCAGAATACAACTACTTGGGGAAGAACAATTATCAAGAAGTTTTGAACTGAGCAACTACCAGAGGTCACACAGGGGTGGAAAACATTCAAGGTTTGACAAAAAGATTGAAAAGACCCTGTAGAACCCCCACAGAATTCAACGAAGACCTTATAAATGCTAAGCCTAATAGTTGATGACCTGCTTTCCTCACCATGATAAAGATTTGGAATTGTCCTAATACACTCTCCACCAAGCTATCTTTTAATGGTTTCTTTATCATTCGAGGTAATAATTACTTTAACCAGATGTCACATTTTAGGGATTGGTGAGTGCTCAGTCAAATATCATAGTGCCCCATTCCTTTATATGCATATGTCTCTAATCTCAGTATGATAGCTGATGGAAATACTTAAATGCCTTTCTTAACATTAAGAGAATAACTTCACATTAAGATCACAGCATAATAGAGATAGATGTGATTCAGGGATATAAACAGAAATTTTGGAAATTAATCAAGGATGACCAGAATCAGAAAAAATATCTAATAATAATAAATAAATTTGGGAGTCATGTCTCAAAGACAATAACAAGGAAATCATCATAATTTAAGGTTAACTTAGTTCATAAATGTCTTAGAATACACATCACAGAAAATAATGCTTTGGCCAGAGCGATAGAGATGACTTAATGCTTTTTCTCAGTTTTGGAAAATATTGCATTACTACAGCTTGAAAAAATAATAAAGTAAAGAAAAAAATAACAAACGTAAAATTTGAGTTTTCTACCTCACCAAAAATAACAGAAGACTGTCAATCAAATCATAAAAATACAATGAACTGCAGTTCAAGTCAATCATCTGCCTTTGATGCCAACTTTTTACCAGCCACATAGAGTCTGTCTGCCTTATCTTTCTCTTTGGACTATTTGGGAAGTAATTTATTTTGAGACACTTTGGACTGTTGCTGGTCCTCAGTTATGTGCCTGCCTCACCCAATGTGTTCTTTAAAAGTTACATTAGCACACATAAAAGGAATTCTATTTGGGCTAGTCTTTCTGGCTCTATCCAATTAGTGGAAGCTCTGGGTCTCAATATTAAGGGCAAAGTGTCAAGGACTAAGATATACAGTATGGAACAGGTTGAAGCATCACTGTCTTCTTAGTGCCCAGTACACATGGTCTTTCTCTACGATTTTATGCCTTACCCCAACATAGTGCATTATATACTTGTAAGGAGGCCAAGCTACACATTTGTACAGATTACCTCTGGCAGTGTGGTGAATATTTTAGACCAAGTCTTTAGCTGAATAAAGTGTTTCATATCTTCAGTTGCAGTGTTATCAAAATTTCATGGATCTAAAAAGTGAACAGATTAGTGAAATGGACTAAAATTGGCAAAACACAGAAACTGGTCCAAATAGGGTGTCAAAACAAACAGGGACCTAAAGCAGGTGATAAGAGCTGGGTCACAAAGTCAACAGATAAAAGATGCAGGAGATGAGGGCTGGAAAAAGCTAGTCAAGTGAATAAGTGGAGGAAAGGGAGGGTAGCTAGAGAAAATATTGACAGCAGAAAAGTATTATCTGGAGCTGGAGTTTTTCTTTTTCACCCTAATGTGAAAGTGAACCAAGATTAGAGCAAGTAGTTTTATCCAGTTAAATTGAACTGAGCCCATTTGACTTCAATGCAATTGATGTGCACTAATTGAACCAGATTTAAAGATTGTATTGGGCTGCACTATTTCCTTTTAGAAATTTTTTTTTTTTTTTAATGTGGACACACACACACAACTATGAAATTCAGATAACACAATGCTTTTACTAAAGTATTTTTACTTAAGCACAGAATGGACATTTAAAAGTTATGAAATCTATCCTCTTGATCTCCAGGACCATAAGTAAAGCATCTCAAAGATGTAACAATTCATGTTCATGAAAGACACACGCACACACACATATACACTACATACATACAAACACACATAGTTTTGGCTTTTTAAAAATAATTTTTGTTCATTTTTAGGAAACATGGAAGAGAAAAGCTGTGTTCCTGCTTCTGTACTTGTCTTGGCCTGGAAACTCCCACTTAGTTCTTCGTTACAGAAAATAACTTTGTAAAACTATGAGCCCCAAAATGGGATGAGGCAAAAGAATGAGATGAAAGTTGTAGAATTAATGCAACAGATTATGAACTGAAATAATAGCACAATAGACTTTGTAAATTATAATAAGAACACGGAAGGAAATAGACATGGACAAAAACTGTATGTATGGCATGGGGAAGACACTGAAATGGTCACGGATCAAAGATTAAAGCAATTGGAAGAGATGATAGTTATGAAAAAGTAAAGATAATCTAACATAAAGCAACTGGTATCCCTGAAGGAAAGAGTTGCTATTATGTAAAGATATACCACAATGACAAAAATTTTCCTGAAATGAAAAAAATTGAGAGGGAATTTTATGTACTAGGAACTAATAATGCAAAATTATTCCTATCTGAACATGTTTTAAAAATAAATTACTATTAAATTACCAAACTGAAAAAAAAAAAAAAAAACTTTAAAGGAATTGCTTTAGATGTTTAGGCAGAAAAAGTAAGTTACCAAGGAGGAAACAAAATCCAGAAGACAATGAAGCAATGGCTACAGAATTCTATTCTTGGGTCTAATGTTAGACTATATATATGATACCATATATATGAAAAAAGTAAAGGATTATAGGTTTCAGTCAAGAATTCTTAAGCAAAACATTCAAGAAAACAAAACAAAACAGACAATTAAGTGATGTTTAAAGAGATGAAGAACCCTGACTTGGAAAACTGATACAAATTAAACAAAAGAAAAACTGATTGGGTATTAAATCCATTTAAAAATAGAACAAAATGAGGCCGGGTGCAGTGGCTCATGCCTGTAATCCCAGTACTTTAGGAGGCTGAGGTGGACAGATCACGAGGTCAGGAGCTCGAGACCAACCTGACCAACATGGTGAAACCCCATCTCTACTAAAAATACAAAAATTAGCTGGGCGTGATGGTGCAAGCCCGTAATCCCAGCTACTTGGGAAGCTGAGGCAGGAGATTCGCTTGAACCCAGGAGGCGGAGGTTGCAGTGGGCCGAGATTGCACCACTGCATTGCAGCCTGGGCGACAGAGCAAGACTGTCTCAAAAAAAAAAAAAAAAAAAAAAAACAGTTGAAGGAATTTTCATTGTAAAACGTAAGTGTTATAATCCCTAAACAAGTAAAAATATTATAAGTAACAGAAAAAAAGATGGTGGGAGGATTAAAAGAAGTTTAGTAATAACAATTGTTTCATTTTTGGTGGAAGAGAGGCAATTCACACTAAAATTGAAAATGCAGTTTTTTTAGAAAAAGATAACACTAATTTAATTATCTTCATATAGTTCTTTTAATGTTAAAAGAGCTTAGAAAAAGTAATAGCTCTGGCATATAGAAATTTTTAACTCAAGTTTACAAATTCATTTCTGTCTTTGTTTCTTTAAGTAAAATTAAATGTTAGGTATTTTATTAAAAATGGCTTAGAGCATAATTCCATCCTTATAAATCAATTTTATCTATTTATCCTCCTTTCTGATATTCTCTATATATTTGTTGTATTCAAATTTTATTAATTTTCTGCTTTTTTTTAGGGTTAAGATTTTCTTTTACTTGCCTCCACATTAGTATCACATTAGCTATATTCTAAAGAATTACAAAATTTAGTATTTTCATTATTATTTTGTTGTAAATATATTTCTCTTTTCTTTATGATTTCTCCTTTAAACCATAAGTTATTGTTTTTAATTTTTTGAGCATCATTTATATTATTTATTTTTTCTGTAGATGATTTTTTAAAAAAATTTAAAATTTTTGTGGATATATAGTAGGTATATGTATTTGTGGGGTACATGAGATGCTTTGATACAAACATGCAATGCCTAATAATCATGTCATGGTAAATGGCATATTCATCTTCTCAAGCACATATCTTTTGTGTTATCAACAATCCAATTATACTTTTTTAGTTATTTTTAAATGTATAATTAAATTATTATTGACTATAGTCACTCTGTTTTGCTATCAAATACTAGATCTTATTAATTCTTTCTAACTACTTTTTGTACTTATTAACCATCCTGATTCCCCTGCACCCCCACCCTTCACTACTCTCCCAGCCTCTGGTAATCATCCATTTACTCTCTATGTCCATGAATTCAACTGTTTTGATTTTTAGTTCCCACAAATAAGTGAGAACATGCGATGTTTGTCTTCTGTGTCTGGATTATTTCACTTGACATAATGACTTCCAGTTCCATCCATGTTGTTGCAGATAAAAGGATCGCATTATCTTTTATGGCAGAATAGTACTCCATTGTGTGTATGTACCATGCTTTATCTGTTCATCTGTTGCTTCCAAATCTTGCAAACCAGAAAGTCGTGGCTTGGAGAGAGTGGGCCCCTGACTTTTGTTTTGCAGCTCACACCCAATTCTGTTCTCATCCTGGCTTTACCTCACACAATTAAGGGTCTCACATACATGTTCGTAGTTCTCTCCACATATATACATAGCTCCATCTAGAACTCTTGCAAACAGCTACCTCTCAGCTGCCTCTTCAGTTGAGAGGTGTGACCACTGGTGGTATCTCCCTCTGTTGAGACAACAGACTGGGGAAAGAGATCCATTTGGGACCTGTAAGGAGGCCCAGGTTCTGGTGGGAAACTCTGGCGTTCTAGGTATTTGGACCAGGGTCTAGAAGGAGAGGCAAGTTCCCAGTGAGCACATCCCCTTAGTCCTATGGATTCTACCTTATAGCAAAAACAGAGACAGAGAGAGCAAAAACAGAGACAGAGAGAGGATTGTATAATAATAGCATGAGGGTCAGGAGAGCTGCCTGACTCTAAAAACAACAATGTTCTGAAGCACATCTTTACTAATTATTTCAGTGAGAATCTGTGTGTGGTAAACTGTGCTTTCCTCCTTCCCTCTTAATGGTTTAGCTGAATAAAAAAACTAGTTTTACATTATGTTTTCTTAGTACTTTCAATATATTACTCCATTGTCTTCTGATATCTACTGTTCCCGATTAACAATCTGCTTTTGATCTCACTGTCACATTTTTATAGGTAATTGGCATTTCACTACATGTTTCAGTTGGAATGATATTCACTCAGTTTTGTTTATAGGCAGTGGCTTCGTAGATCTATGGACTCTCAATACCAGGAAAGATCTTAGAAGTCCTTTACAGAGAAGATAAATTATTTTTCTCTTTTTTATCTCTATCCCCTGCTTCTTCCTTGGTTCATTCAGATGAGAAATTTCACCCACATTTTTGACCTTATGTGCCTTTGCACTTGAGTGTCTGAGTGACTATTCCTATCCACAAGGGTGGTTACTTAAGTTAATCTGGAATATACTATGCAGATTCAATCATACTAGATGGAACAGAGAAAAGAAGGTCCAGCCCAGTTTCAAAGCCCAAGATACTCTGGTGTGACTTAGCCAAGGAACTCCACAACCGAAATGCTTGACATATTGTTTTTCATTTGGCTGCTCAGCCTCGCTCAGATAGCTTTTTCCACAGAGAATTCTAAGTTAGGGGCAGTCTTTAACAGCAATCTTTAACAGTCCCCCTGCAATCTTTAACAGCATTAAATTAATCTCCTTAATTTGGTAGCACAGATGATACCACCAAAGCCTGAAGAGGTAAAGTGAGTGACTTACCTAAGATTATAAAGTTAATTAGTAAAATAGTATAAAATAGAATTTAGATCTAATTTCTAGCTCGGGAATATTTCCAGGACTCTATATTAAGTTTTTAATATTTTTTTCTCTATTTTCAATCTGCTTCCTTCACAGGACAGAATTTTCTCCACTATATTCTCTGATTAATACAGAAAGAACAGAACTTTTAAAGTCAGGAAGAACTGAGTTTTAATTTTGTTTCTATCATTTACTAACTCTAGAACCTAAAATGTTAGTTTCTCTGAGTCTTGATTTTCCGTCTGTAAAACAGGGATAAGAACATTCAACTCAAAGAGTCTGTGTAGAATCAGTATGAAGCTCCTAGCACAGTGCTTGCCACACAGTAGATATTAAATAAATAGTATTAATTTTTTTGTTGTTGTTCTTGTTATTGGTATTAATGTGTTTGCTTTAACACATTGACTTTTGCCCTGCACTGGCATTCCTTCTCTTTGAGGGAGCACTTAGCTTTAGCTTTATCCTGTGCGCACGAGTGTGTGTGTGTGTGTGTATGTGTGTGTGTGTGTATGTGTGTGTGCGCGCTTAATGAATTTAAATGGAATGTTCTCTGGGTAGAGATAACTCTTGCTTGTGGCTCAGAGTAGCACTTACTATATTGTGGATGAAGACTGGGAAGTGGTGATTAATAATATTAAGTGATAAATGAAGAGTTGACAAAAAGATCATAGCCATGCTAAAACAGAATAAGTGCTTGCAGTTTGTCCATAACTCATTAGTCTGCTCCAGACCTAAGATATGAGTCATAGTCACTAAATGCCAAGCCCAAGAACATGGAGTCCAGCTCCTTTTCTTTGACCACATAATTTCAGAAGCCACTCATTAGCATGAGTGTGTTAAGATACTCTGTCACTGCTCAATTCATATGTCTCTGTTCTTTTTCCCAACTTTCCATCATTTCCCTTTATATATTTCCCTTTGTTGCGTTATCCTGTACTGCTTCTCACTTGATATTCCCACAAGAATTCCTGACTGATTTCTGGAAAGTTTAGAGTGGGACTAAATTATGAAAGTTTAAGAGATTGTATTACACTTCTATTTAAATCATCACAGAAAGAAAGCCTGGGAGAGATGGGTGGTTTTCTTTAAATCAAGCCTGCCAAGTCCATCCAATCTGATAGGATAACATTTCAACTCCAAAGGGAAAAAAACACATTACTTACTCCCATGATTTTTGGGAAACCAGAAGAACATCTCCTTCTTGAATGGAGATCATGAAGTCCAAAAGTCACAGACCTGCAAGCTACAGGGATCCCAAATTAAAGGACGTAGCAGTTACTAGAAGGTCCAGCCAATATAAGACTCCAGGAACTTCAAGGGAGAAATGGGATTGTCAAGGAAGCTTCAAGGGAGAGATGGAAAACTACTGTTTTTCAAATAATAATAATGTAGATTTTAATGATTTTAGATTGTCTAATATGTGATTATGAATCCTTGGGTTTGTGTTAAAGACAAACTTTCCTAAAGGACACTTTAAGTAGTATAGAGGAGCCAATAGAGAACATATATGAGTATCAACTTTTATTTGCTTATCGATTTGCATTTTTTTTTTAATTTTTAATTGGCAAATCATAATTGTATATATTATATATTTATGGGGTACAATGTTATTGACTTTAAACTAAGACAAATCTGAGTTCCTAATCTCTTGTTGGCTTTACTAACTGATTAACCTTGGCAAGTGATTTTCCAGATAGAAGCTTCAGCTCTTCACGTGAACTTTGGAGATATTTAATACTTCACAGGGTTTTTGTTTGTTTGTTTTGAGGATTAGAGAAGCTTATATGTAAAAACATTCAAGACTTATTAAAATCTAAGTCAATGGTAAGTTTCTTAGGTGGAAGCCAAGACATGTATGCCTGCTGAGTTAAATTAATCAAATATTTATTAAATGCCAAGTCTAAATTAGAGACTTTGCATCTAGGCACAGAGATGAAAAAGACACAGTCTCTGCTCTTGTTCTATCCTCAAGATGTTTACTGTCAACATGGTGTGTCTTTTGAGCATTTTATTTTCATGTCCAAGACACCGATCATGTTGAATGAAAGTCTTTTAAGAGACTTTTTTGTATGTTTTATATCAATGTACCATCAAAGTCTAAAAGAACGAACAAATTCAGCAAATAGTCACCGAGGGTCTCTTTGCACCAAATTGCTGTTCTTGGTATTTGGGATATATCAATGTCCAAAACAGTCAAGAATCTCTGCCCTTGAGAAACTTACGTTCTGAAAGAATGAATGAAACTACTTAATAATCATAATCAAAGATTTACCATAAAATGTTTTTGACCTTTTGATAGAAAATTTCCCTGAAGAATAGAAGCAATTCAGAAATAACACTCTTCCAGGTAGAGTGATGCACTTACAAGTCACCACCACAGATCCTGCATTTTGCAAGGCCACCAATTTTTCTCATAGCTTTTATGAGAATGACATGGGAAACTGTGGGTGAAGAGAGTATCTGGCTCCTTTGAGGAGACGGGTTTTATACAAACTCAGCTTAGGATTCCTGGTGTCCCATCCATCACATCGCTTCCTTGTCCTGACCCTTGAAGACAGTATGGGGCAAGCATAGGGCCCAGGAGGTTAAGCCAACTTGCTCTGACCAGTAGGTGTGTATCTACTGTGCTTCTCAATCTGCTCTCTGCAGGGCATGTGTGCTCCTTCATCAAGAAAGCTGCCAGCATTCACAATTGGAACATAAACAGACCAGCAGGTTCTGATTAATCCAAATTGGAACTATTCAAACAGTCACAAAAAGAGATCTTTTCCCCTGAAGGAATTTACATGTGAAGAGAGACTAAGATGGGAAATAAACATTTCTATAATGATTAAAGTTAATTGCCTTGAAAGGATGCCTCTGAAAGAACTGCTTTCTGGTTTTAGTTCCAATCTATTTTGGGACAAGCCTGTTTTTCATAAGATTGGTAACTGCAAACAGATACTGCCCTTTCATTGAAAACAGATGGCACAGGACATAATTAAAGAAGTATGCACTGGCATCTCAAATAACTGCTTTCAATTACAGCATTTCAAGAGTATTAGGGGGAATAGGGGGAAATATTTTAAACAAGACCACTGCAAAAATAGATTTTGTCATTAACTTTGAAATAATATTTGACTTAAGGCTGAAATTTCCATGTGCCAGGTCTGGATCTCTCAGACTGATGCTGATTGGTGCAGGAGAAATTGAATCGTTACGGTCCTACCATTCAGGGGGAAAAAAATCTTATATTTTTGATCCAGAGAAAAACCATATTTTTCCTCTGGTAAGACTCATATTTTATTTTGCTCTTGAATCTCAGTTGTATTTCACAACTTTGAGGAGCTTTCATAGAGAAAGTATTTCAATCCTAAGCCTGAGGTTATCTGTCATGGGCTTGTGTGTGTGTATAGCCAGTGGGTACAGGTCCACTCCCACCATAAAGTGTGTGTGTGTGTGTATATATATATATATTTTTTTAAATTTGAGATGGAGTCTCGCTCTGTTGCCCAGGCTGGAGTACAGTGGCATGATCTTGGCTCACTGCAACCTCCGCCTCCCAGGCTCAAGTGATTCCTCTGATTCCTCAGCTTCCCGAGTAGCTGGGACTATAGGCGCTAGCCACCATGCCCATCTAATTTTTTGTATTTTTAGTAGAGACAGGGTTTTACCATGTTAGCCAGGATGGTCTTGATGTCCTGACCTTGTGATCCGCCCACCTCTGCCACCCAAAGTGCTGGGATTACAGGCATGAGCCACTGCACCTGGCCTGGTAAAGTATATTTCTATGCCCTGTAGACCAAATTGGTAAGTAATACTATACGTGTTCATGCCAAGATCAATACATACAACCCCAAAATTAGATAATTTGCAAAGTTGCCACATTGCCTGGGCTAGCACATTCATAATCTGTGGTTTGCCAATTGTAATTGTTCTCATTAGATAATTTTAATGGAGATTATACTAATTATAACATAGCGATATACAACTGACAATTTACAAAATGGTTTACTTGTGTTGTCTTATGTAACATTTGGAATGACGTTTACTTCTCTCAAAAAAAATTATTGAACATATAACACATGGCAGGCACTATGCCAAGAGAGAAAACTATAAACAAGATGAGTTTACTTGCCCTCTCAGAGCTTATGGTAGGTAGAGACAAGTGAATAGGCAATTAAAATACAGGATGGTTAGTGCTGTGGTGAAAGGTAGTTAGGGTTACATAGTAACCTAGAAAGAAGTAGCTTCTCTCCTATTACCTGAAACAGTTTTAGAAACAGAAGTGTGAGGAAAATGTACAATGTATTATCTTAGTGACTCAAACATATATACTTTCTAATGAATCAATGGCTCCCAATAATTATAACAGCAGTCAGGAAGCTATACTTTGTTGATTATTAATGGCCATTAATTGGTTAATAAGCACAACATATATTTACTTTTGATTATATGTACACACACCTACACATATGCACACATACATGAAGGTGGAGAGACAGAAAACACATATGAACCATACTACCTCTGATCCACTAATCAAAACTGCATGGACTTTGAGCTCTGTCCGGTCATGCTGATGAGTTAGTTGTGAGCTCTCACCCATTTCCTTTGCACTAGTGGTGTGCATAGCTTAAGAACTAAGGTAAGGTTGTGATGAATAACAAGCAAAGGCTCCCAAACTAACCAGTTCTCACACATCCACACATCTAATGCCTCATCATGTGAGTGGTGAGTAGAATATTGCAACTGGAAATTTCCTTCAGGGTTATAATCAATGTTCAAGCTCTCCCTGAAGATTTTCAGATGAATCGCAACCAATAACTAATTCACTTTTCCTCATTTTGAATATTCTCGTGTGTGTGTGTGTGTGTGTGTGTGTGTGTGTGTATCCTATATCGTTTATTATTTATGGGGACTGAACTGAGGCAGTACTGCAAATGTTAATGACATCCATTCCAGATGAAACTATATAGATTGCCTCCCAAAGGATTCAAATACAGCACAAACAGTAATCATGTTTTGATAAATGATGAGGGGAAAAAGTTTTCAGTATGGAGCATAAAATGAAACGGGGAATTATGGATCCTGGCTAGGGGAGAAGTGTAGGGGGGTTAGAACCCCCTTGAATGATCTTAAAAAGTGAAGAAATATCCTTTCAATAGAGAAGCTTCAAGTTCTGCAGGTGAGAGCATTTTTAGCTTAGGATTGGGGGTGATTCAGAGTGATAGGCTGGAAGATTGGCTCCCGTTCTTCACACTTTCTTGCTTCCATATTTAGCCATAGCCCCATCATGGGTGGAGTGTGTTTTCTTGCTTCATAGACTTTGGGCTTGGCCATGTGACTTGCTTTGATCCTGGGGGCAAGAGTGACAATGGGTCAGTTTCATACCTAGGCCTTAGGAGGCCTCATATACTTCTTCTTGCTCCCTTTTGCCTCTGCTCCCTCCATGAATGAAGAAGTGTGTCTGTTTCTGGTACTCTAGAATGATGAGAAATGTGAAGTAGAGCCTCCAGACTGGCCCACAGATCTGTAGTGGGAAGCAATGGCATCTAGGGAGCCACAGCTTCAAGTAGATCCACCCAGGTGAGCACAGCATCCATCACAGTTCAGCCAACGCACAGGCTCGTGGAAATAAATGTTCTTTTAAGTCACTGAGTTTTGGGTGAAATTTTTACTCAGATATATAGTGGCAAAGGCTAGTTAACAATTGTTTGGGAAAGAAATGATGGTGTGTGGAGGTAGGAAGAGGATGAAGCTGGAAGCAGGTTTGATTCTGACTGTCTTTCCCTGGTTCTTCACAATCTCTAAATAGAGGCAGCTATCTGGCAAATGGCTGGGCAGCTAGCATTTGACTGTCTTCCGTGACTCATTGCAATTCAAGTCCTGCTTGCTTGACTAGAAACCTGGCTTTCAAAATTCAGAGCCAGCCATATAGTTTGGGAGGTGACGGGCTATTATTTCTGCTCACAAATACTCTAAATTTGGCAATAACTAAGCTAAAAATGGGAGATGTAGATTAATTTAGAAACACAGGAATATCTATGCTTCTTATACTCTAAAATATCATGTAAGCTCTTTGATTGTAAAGAATAATTCCAGTCATCCTTTTTGTCCAGTTCAGTTGTGGGTAAACACAGAAATGCTATATATTCTACTAAAGTGCTAAATGTTAAATGTTCCTGGGTTGTCAGGCCTCTTTCAGAATCTGGATAATAAGTTGAATGTTATATTTGTAGCTCTCTTCTCTACATAACCCCAGTATCAACGCATTGTTTTTTATTCCTTACTCTCTTCTCTAAATAACCCCAATATCTATGAATAGTTTTCTAATTCCTTTTTGCCAAGCGTTCTTCCTCCAAAATTTTGGATTTACGTTATGTGATTTATAAAGATACATGCTGAGATTGTGGATGCTGAGACTTTGATACACTTTGATTGGTATATTCACTCTGCATCAGTTCCTCAATTAGAAAATCAAGCAACCTATACATATAGAAGCTGAACTTTAATTGCCTCAACAAGTATGCATTGAGGATATGTGATTGCTTGGTGACAATGAGTAGCTACCATCTATTTCCTAGATCGATGCTGTTTGTCATATCTGTCCCCTCACCTTGATCTCAGAAAAATCCAACTCTGCTGTGCAGGCTTAGAAGCTTGCAGGAGTGGCAAGACACCAAAGTAGAAATGTCCTGTCACACCACTTGGACTGCATTGAAGGCTTAAATCTAGATAATAAAAATAACAACAACAACAATATTTTAGCTAGAATATTTTCTGAACACTTAGGATCAACAGGCACAGTGTTAAATGTTTTCCTTGCATTATTTCGTTTAAACTTCACCACAATCCTATGAGATGGTAACTATGATTAATCCAGAGAAGTTAAACCACTTGCAGTTAGTAAGTAGCTGAAGCAGATATTGAACATATTCCTAGGTCACTGCTTTTCACTACTTTGCTAAGAGGTGTTAGTTGAAAGCATGATTTTGGATGTTCTCTTAAAAGACCATGGCCCTTTTTCCACTTACTTGTCTCTTCCATAATTAGTGGTTAATCTTAGTCTTACTTTATTCCAAGTTTTTCTTGATAGATCTCCAAAAATACTTAACAACTTCCAAATGTAATAGTGGGTGACCTAACTCTTTCTCATTTACACTTTCGGTTCAGGTCAAGGGTCACCACACTGAAGCCTTCAAGGATGACTGATTTTTTGCTAGAAGTATAGAAAAATCTAATTTGTCACCAACCATTTCATAAGGAGATAGGCACAAAAACCATGTGGCCTTATCCAATTGAGCTCCTTACCAGTACTGAGTCTAAGCATAAATACTAATTTTTAAAATAAACCTCACATGTTTAATTTGATTTTTTTTTTCTGAAAATAAAAAAGTATTCCCATATGATTACTTACAATAAATCTGGTAAATCACTGTCTTCGTCATACCAAAGATTTTTTAAAAGTCTACTTCAATAGTTTTCCTGTGGTGAACTGTCTGGGTCCTACTGATGGGACGAGTCCTAGAGTTAAAAAAAAAAAAAAAAAGAAAAGAAAAGAAAAGAAAAGGAAAAGGGAGAAAATGCCTTTTTTAAGACTGTGAGAAAAGAAATACTTTATGCTATTTAAAGAAGCTTGGAAGATTTTTTTTCCCTTTGGTAAATGCCACAAAAGAGACATTTCTCGTGAAAACTTAATGGAGAGAAAGGCTGTAGCATGGTGAGGATGGCCTCTGGGAATAGTTATGGGAGAGAGTTTGGAGCCAGGATCAGTAATTACGAGACACCAAGGAAAAAAGAAGAGGTTACATAGACATAAAACATTCTGAAAGCAATAATGGAAGTGGAATGAGAGGACGAAACAGAGTAAATGTTTTAAATAAAAGTAGTTCTCACCACACAAAAACCAATAGCATTCACATCTGGTGTAGCAGAATATATATCAGACTTAGACATATCCTTAAAAGTTTATTGAAAGCTGAATGTATACTTAAAAATATGCTAGACAGAGAGTACTGGATTTTGAATCTTGGACCTTCACCTAAAATGTGAGTGACCTTGAACAATTTACTACACCTTTGGATTCATTATTCACAAAATAAGTCATGAAACAACATATGTGAAAGTGCATAGCATATATAGTAAGTGTTTAAAATGTATATTTTTGAGTCTGAATTATATAACCAGTTCTATGCTAGAGGCAAGAATGCTTAGTATGGTGAAAAGAACTTGAAATATAATTTTCAGACCTCGGATTTCTCAAGATCAATCACTTGATAGGCAGTAGGGAAAGTATAGTTTCTGTCACACAGCTGAAAATACATGATGTAAACCCACTGAGTGGCTGCTGTAAACACAGCACTTTGGTGGGCATATGGTGCTGAGGAGAATGGGGTGGGGAATATGGAATGGAGAATAAGAAAGGAACACCTATTGGACACTACATACTTCCGCCAATCAAACTGAGGCTTTAGATGTTTATGACTGGGTGACATCATGAGCTTTTGAGTTAGGCTTGTTTTCAAATCTTGACTGAATATGTGACTTAGGTATAGCCTTCTAAGTCTCAGATCTCCCATCCAGAGAATGGGAACAAAACTACACTGCAATACCGTTTAAGGATTACAGATGATTTATGAAAAATGCCTAGAAGTTAGTAGACATCTGATACATGGCAGCTATTGTTACTTAAAAGGTCACAGCTGCTTCAGAGAAGAAACTGAGCCTCATGAATCTTAGTATTCTTCATTGTGTTTAGCACAATGCACGTCATATATTAAGCATAATAAATCTTCATTGAATAGATGAATAACCAAAAGACTAATGCTCTTGACTGTTGCTCTAATTGCCATCAGATGGAGCTTTGCCTGATTTGGGATTTTTTTTTTTTTTTCCCTAAAGGACCAACTGAGTACCACCTTTGACTTCAGAGCATATCTCCAAGACAGAGGAACTACAATAGACATAAATTGGCCGTCAGGCTTGCTTGCCTATTAAAGACACATTCACATCCCACCTAAATGTTGGTTATACCTTTGGTTTTGGACTTAGTCTTATATTTCATTTTCCAGCACCATCATGTCTGACAAGTCACTTTGAGAAAGTTAGTTACCTCTTTGAACTTAATTTCCTCATTCATAAATAATGACCTTAACGGGTGATGGGAAAATTAAATGAGACAGGATATGTATAGTGTCTGACACATAATAGGCAAGGCAAGTTTTGAGGCTGGGTATATGACACAAGAACTCAAGCTCCTTAGATTACACTTGATTTCCAAAGGATTTTAAGCTTGTTGAATAAAGCAGCCATATCTTATTCAGAACAACTTTGCATGTGCCTTGGTGCCTAGTATAATACAGGGCAAAGAGTAGACGTGTAATCAATACTTGTGGAGCTGAATTGCTTCCAACTGTTACCCACACACTAAGTGAATCAAGAACATTTCTCCAGGAAAATGTGACTTTAGGTACTAGGAACCACAATTGATTCACAAAAACAAGGCATACCAAAGACACATTTTCCCCTTCTTATTAGAGCAGTTGTTCGGAAAAAACCATAGACATAATATCTCTTTATTTTAATAAGGTTTTAGACAAGTTGAACACTTATGATGGTTTTAGACATAAATAAGAGAAAATCTAAATCAAACTGGCTTCAAGAATGAGTACATTTATTGGACCACATGCTTGGCAGCGCGTATCAGAATTCATTGATCCAGCAGTTTAGTAATATGATCAAGGATCCAGGTTTTATTTTGTCTTTCTGTGCTAACAACAGTGTTGGCTTCATCTTGTATGTAAGTTGTCCAGTAGTCAAAAATAGGCTACATGTTCTCTCATTCGTATCTGGAAAGAAAAAATGAGCAAACAACTCTCAAGCACTGAACATAATTTTCCTTTCATGATGTTCCCACTTCTTAAGCAGTAATTGTCATCAGTGGAACACTATGCACTGATAGGTTCCAGTTAGGGATCCTGGCAAGGGATGGGTTTTAAGACTGGAGTTGAGGTCAGTTCCTCAAACTTTATTGCTTCTACACAGGGGTGGGAGTGGAGTGGGGAAAGCATGATGGAGTTTCAGTCACTGCGTCCCCAGCTAAGATTATTATGTTCATGGAAAGATGTAGACTTAGTCACTGTATCCCCAGCTAAGATTATTATGTTCATGGAGAGATGTAGACTTTTAGACTGGATGATATAGTTGGGTTGATTAGTAACTGATTAAACAGTCACACAACTAACAAACTAGAAAGTGAGGTGACATACCACATACTCCAGGAATCTTCCCTTCCTTTACCTTACTGGCCTAAATTGGGGGATTATGTCCCTCCACTCTGCTTTTATACAGAGCTATGTATCATCTTACATACATACAGAATATGAATTATATATTTATATGACAATTCTCCAACCCAACCATGAGGCTGTTGAAAGCAGGAGCTGTGCCTTATCCATCTTCCTGGCCTCAGCACATAGCACAGAACATGAAATGTAATAAGGAGCTCAATGTTCAAATATTAGTTCACAAGCAATCAATAAGTAGAAGTTTCAGCAAGGAAGATTTCGAGTCCTCAAATGTGTGAAAACAAAACTTTCTAACGATAAATGTGTTATGTAAATTGCCAGCAGTCTTCAATCAGTTAACTATAAAGAGGATGGAAGTTGGATTAAGATACCGTTAAAGTCTCTTTTAATCCTTGAATTCAGTGATTTTCTGAACTTACTAGTGGTGATCACAATGTATACTTGGTGATGGAGTATTACATTAATGGCCCAGATACCTCCCTGATAGAAGTCAGGACATCTGGGGGTGGGAAGTATTATAGCCAACTGTTCGGCTCATGAGAATTTGAACCTTCTTTCTGAGCTATGATCTTTACAAAGGGAGCATATTCCATTCTCCTTGCCAGCGGTGATAAGCATTTTTTTTTTTGTAGATTGTGATCTGGCATGAACTTGGCATTCTTTGTCTACTTATAAGTCAGATGCCAAGACAATGAGAAAGATAACTGAAAAAAACTCATGAGCCAATGCAGTACCAGGGATGGGGGTGGCATTTCTCAATACCTTGAGAATCTTTAGCTCAGGTGACCTTTCAGAAAGAGAATAAATAAAAGCAGAAGTCAACATGGCAGGCACTCAATGTTCACCTAGTGCCAAGTACTGGGCAGGCCCTCTGGTTATGTGGATAAT
This sequence comes from Piliocolobus tephrosceles, assembly GCF_002776525.5. Taxonomy (NCBI): domain Eukaryota; kingdom Metazoa; phylum Chordata; class Mammalia; order Primates; family Cercopithecidae; genus Piliocolobus; species Piliocolobus tephrosceles. Next base: position 27,558,982 of record NC_045434.1, on the reverse strand, counting down.
AAATATAAGGAGACAAAATTCTGACCTACAATAAAGTTCAGAGTTAAGTTGGGTATTTGCAAAATACATACATACACACACACACACACACACACATACACACACACACAGTGTGAAAAATGTACAAAATGATATCAAAGACAGCAAAGGAAGTGACTGGGCAATATTACATTCAGGAATGTATTATGCACAACATACCCCTCCACTCACCTCTTAAACTGTCCTAACCTGTTTTCAGAGGGAAATTCATTCCTCTCAAATTGCTTCCAACATGGACACTTCACTCCACCCTAGTAGAACTTACATTTGTGTAAGGTGTAAACACTTTGACTACCCTAAAAATGAGAAAGAAGAGCTCGATTTTCTTGTAGAGCCCCAGAATGTCTAATGGCCAAAAAAGCAAATCTATGGGGATAAAGCACACTCCACATCAGGGATGGAATTATTCTCAAAGCGCTTTTCGGGGAGGCAGGAATTTTGTGAAGAGAGAGACCTGGCTGGAAATGGGGAGGTATGAATTTTAGTTCTTCTTCTGCTATAATCTAGAGAGATGAACATGCAGAAGTCAAGGCATATCTCTTGACTTCAGTTTCCTGCCTTATGAGATCGCTAATTCTAGAATATTTAAAAATTAGGTATTATTGAGGATCTTCAGCTTTTCACTTTGCCAAGTATGGGCCATAAAAAGGAATAAGCTAACAAATAAGCAGCAAAATAAAAACTGTCATCAAACTCTATCATTATTTAACAAACTGAAGGACACTTTAGCACCAAAAAATGTAAGTAAATAATCCCACGTTTTAAAAAATAAAATGTAAAACTTAGCTTTATGTCAGTGCCTTCAAAATTTAACCTTTGTCTATCTTTTTTCTTCATGGGAAAGTGCAAATTTTTCCATAGCTTCCATATGAGAACCTCAGAAGTAAGCCTGCTTATGTTTCTATCCCGTGCTATCATGCTGGCATGCTGTGACCCTGAGCCTGACCCTGGACAGCATACTGGACATTCAGTAGTAAGTCCAGGGATAGAGAAGGGGAATTAAAAGCCATATTGCACAGCAATGAGGTTCAGCATTGAAAGAATAATCTAAATTCATTATTGAACTATTACTATTTGCTAGGTCCTCTTTTGGGTGACGGAATTCCACAGAGAACAAAACAGACACAGACCTGCCTTCATGAAGCTTATGTCCTAGTAAAAGGAACAAGGTTATTTATAGATACACAAGCAAATTGTAGTATATCACATCATCTTAAATACTCTAGAGAAAAATAAAGCAGAGTGAGTATGATAAATCCACTTGAGTGAAGTGTTCAGGGAAGGTCTCTGAACAGAGCCCAGAAGGAAAGGAAGGGAATGAGCTATGTAAATGTTCTTCTAAGAAAAGAACCTATTGGCACAGAGAATAATAACTATAAATGTCCTTAAGCAAGTGTGCTTGATATAGTTGAGGAACAGCTATGCATGGAAGTTAAGACACAAAGAAAATGAGTTCAGAAGTGACTGAGCGCCAGATCACAAAGGACCTTATAAGCTCCAGCGAGGACGGACTTTTCTCGGCGTGAATGGTGAACCATTGGAGGTCATGGAGCAGAGTAGTGACTTAGTCTGACTTGTGTTTTAATGAAATTGCTCTGGCTACTATATAAAAAGCCTCTATATGGACAAAGGTAGAAAAAGAAAACTAAGTCAATGCTTTAATTTCTAGTCTTGGAAATGATAAAGAATATTAATAACAGAGAGATAAAGGAGACATCTGAAAAATACCATTGTATTGTTGTTGCTGCTGCTTTCAGAGTTGAGGAAATAGGGGAAAATATGTTATTCAATAGGAAAATGGCTAACATTTGGAAATACATTTCTAAACCATATATATTGTAACACACACACATATATATTGACTTCATATACAACACATAACTACTAAAAAACCCTTGTTCTCTAACTTTTCCAAAGCTAACGTTTTCTAATTTTAGGTTTTTTTTTTTATTATTATACTTTAAGTTCTAGGGTACATGTGCACAACGTACAGGTTTGTTACATATGCACACCCATGCTATGTTGGTGTGCTGCACCCATCAACCTGTCAGTACCCATCAACTCGTCATTTACACCAGGTATAACCCCCAATGCAATCCCTCCCCATTCCCCCCTCCCCATAATAGGCCCCGGTGTGTGATGTTCCCCTTCCTGAGTCCAAGTGATCCCACTGTTCAGTTCCCACCTATGAGTGAGAACATGAAGTCTTTGGTTTTCTGTTCTTGCGATAGTTTGCTGATAGTCAGCAAATTTTAGATTTTTTAAGGCTTTCCTTCTTATTTTTACTTTTATTAGCTCATTACTTTATATATTTTATGGGAATCCTGTGTATTAGTCAGGATGCACTAGGTTATGCTGCAGTAACAAACAAACCTCACAATTTTGATGGCATACCACAATAAAGGTGTATATCCAATGTGAATCAGCAAACAGACTCTGATCATCTTGGTTACCTAAAGACCAGACTAAGAGGCACTCCATCTCAACATTTGAATTCACAATTGCTGAGGTATGGAAAAGATACATAACATTCTATACTGGCTTTTAAAACTTCAGCTCAGAAGTAATACGCACTGTTTTCCTTCACATGTCACTGGTATAAGTCATACAGTCATATCTAACTTCAAATGAGGCAGGAAAACATAATTGTGTCATGTACCTAGAAGAATAAAAAGTGGAAAAACAAACCCAAATAGTCCTAATGACTCCCACAGTCTGGCTCTTTGTTTCTGATTGGATCTCAGCTATTCCTTGCCCTCATCTTTCCAGTTTGAGTGTCCTCATGCCAGTCTTCCCTGTTTATCTCAGTTGGAATTTTTATGACCTATAAACTCCCAAATCACTCATGCCACTCATACGACATTGCACATTTCCTTATATTGTAGTTTTTGTCCATACACACAACTGGCATCTGATATTCTGAATGCCCAGCTGTGTTTCTCTTTACTCTAGTAGGGTGATCCTGGTTGTCAGGAAATTGATCCAAAGAGGTCCTAGAGAAAATATCTTTGCCAAGCAAGATATTTGACCAGCAAGCAATTCCAGATATTCTGTGCTGTCTGAAGCCCAGCAAAAGTTAACGTCATCATTTGCTTCCTAGCAATGGAAAAGCAATAGTGCTGAGGGTTTCATCTTTAGACTGAGGTATTGGTAAGTGTCAAGGTACAATCTGGAGCCATACTGATAGACTTCCAACTCTGAGGACACTCTGTCTTAAACAAAAATTGTTTATATTTTCCGGGTCAGGGACTAATATCCATATGTCATCTCACTAGCAGAATATCATCTTTGATTTTTCTTTCTTTATTACATTTCAGAGATTTATGACTATGTAGTACTGACAAGAAGAAGTACAAAAGTGCTGCATCCCCCACAAACAGGGCCCCATTTTGCTGAGTTGTTAAAACAATTATCTGGTTTATTAAAAGTAATGTCTCATTTTAGGTAAGTGACAGGTATTACAGATTGCTATTTTTGCTTTTAGCAGCCCCATAAAAGGAGCGTGAAAGAGCAATAGAGCAAATGCCAGGATAGAGCATGTAATCCTTGGAAGGATTTGAGAGGAAAAAAGTTAGGTTTTAAAATAGAGACTTGTCCATATGCTATGACTAGAAATGTCTTTTCATTTGCTTTACTACTTAGGAAACTTTTTGCAAGTGACTTTTTCATTTTTCTCTCCTTCTCATACTGCAACCTAACATTTTGCCTCCTAGAGGAGGCATAAACAAATATTTTTCCAGTATACAAAAATCATAACAGACTTGCATATTCTACCCAACAGGTGGCATTGCTGTTTTACAAATGGCTCTAGAACTAACATAGCAGCTAAGCAGTCAGCATTGGATTTGGTTTTTGCTGTCTTTGTTTTCTTTTTAATCCCACCTATTTTTCATAGAAGAGGGCAGGTAGGAGAAGTACAAATATTCTTTGGAGAAGCACTTTGGCTTTGAGAAGACATATATGGCTGATGAGTCATTTCAATTAGGGAACATTAGTTCTGTAAGAAACATCTGAATTTCCCTTTTTGATCGCTCTGGATGAGTTGAAAAAGAATTGTTTATTTTATTTATTTCTGTCAGTGACCAATTTATACCAGTTGAATTTACAAATTAATTCACTAAATCATTTATGCATTGAGACAGTGGCAGTTACAGAATCTGGCTTTCATACTTGTTGTACAAGGCTAGAAACATCAGGAGCTACAGAAGAAAAATAAGACCCTATCCTCTCCAAAATTTTTACACTAATTAAGATAAAACATATATCTATTCTACTACCAATAATCCAGGCAACATACTCTCATTTGAGGGCACTAATGGTTAAAAATGAAAGCTAATCATCAATGAAAAGGTACTGTATGCTAGACACTCTTCCAAGGCTTTATTTGATTCCCTCTGCAATCCTATGGAGTAGGTACTATAATTATCCTCATGTTATCATTGAGAAAGTTAAGACCTGAGGCCAAGTCATGGCAGAACTGGGATTTAAATCCAGACAGTGTGACTCCAGGTATAATAACAGCTGATACTTAACTAAGTATTCATCATAAGCCAAGCAAGTGTTTATGTCCTTTGTATACATTAGGTTAATTAATTTTCATGCTTACATTTTAAACTAGGTATTAACCATTATCATTATTACATTATTTGCTTATAGGGATTTAATTGCCTTTCCTAAAATATATGAATGCATTTATCTCTCAATTCCTTAAAAATAAACTGAGATTTGTGTAAACATATATTGAATAACATCAGACAATGAAATTCCAGAACTCTAGTAATTTACTAAGTGTCATAAAAGTGTGCACTTTTTCCATAAGGTATGTCAGTTACATTTCAACCAGCATTTTAGTAGAAGTTAAAAAATATTTACTTATAATACTTTATTGCTTCCTCTTCAGAAAAAAACCCTGCATTTTCAGCTATGAGAAGAGTTACCAAATGACTAATTAGGGTCTCTGAAACTTTGTCCATTTTGTTTCATCAATATATCATATAGCCTTTAAAATAGGAAAACTTTTATTAAAGTAAGAAAATACTGGTACATGCACACACACACACACACACAAACACACAGAGTCCCCACTCAACTGATTAATACATAGCAAATATTTTCTATCCATATAAAGACAAACAAAAAACATATAAACTTCAATAATCTATAACATTTCTTTGGTTGAAAGCCACCACAGAACGTTTTAGTTAAAAAAAAAATTCCTGAGTGAGATGGAGTTGAGGAAGAATAGCAAAAAAGTAAGAAAGAAATTTGGGCATGGTTTGATTTCCAGCCATGATATAGGTTAGCAAGAACATGAAAATATAATAATCTTATTTAGAATTTTACCAACCCACTTTGACAGCTTATTTCATGAACTTTCAGATATTTTTCATCATTGTTGAGGAATGGGATATTCTGGTTAATACTTGCCACGGGTTCTTATTAACTCAATAGAGCCGAGTTTCAGGATTCCTAATTAGACATCTGGCTGCTTTACATGGAGGCTGAAAAGATTTTATTTTTTAAGGGAAGTGACTAAGTGCTGTAAATACACATTTGAAATTTCTGCTAAAATACTAGAAGAAATATTACTGCTTCTCCCTTATTGCAAATTAGAGCTATAATAAATCGCTAGGATTCTATAGTTTGTCTGAAATTAAATTAATACCTAAATATTTGCCCGAACCTTAAGTCAGAGTTCAAATGCAAAACTTTTTCTTATAATTCCCATGCCTACTTTCAATGGTTGAGAGGCAGTGCCTTCATATTTATTCTTTAAAAAAAACACCCAACATAAAGGAGAAAAAACTTTGACATAATTTTATATTCATACAGCGAAAATCTGTGGCTCCCTACATAGCTGAAGATCTGTTTTTTAGGAGCTTGTTAAGCATCTCCATAAGTCTGATTCCTTCATTTTCTAATCAGAGGGAACACAGCATAGAGTCATCAGTGTATAACATGTATAGAACTCTGCCCTGATGGTTTTCAACTTTCTTTGTTCTCTGGCAAAACCTTAAAACCAATCTAATTTAACTTAAACCACTTATATCTTCCAGAAGTTTTTAGATGCTTCTTGGGCAAATTATCTATTCAAGAGGCAAGGTGGGATAAGAAAGGGGGATATCTTGAGGTTTTTCAGACAATGGCTGTCTGAAAAATTAGAAAGGCTGATAGCCCAAATCAGCAAGCTGTGGGGATGCAAACCTTCCCCCACTGTGTCAATGGGAGGAGATAATGTTACGCATTTTCTAGAAGGCACTTGAGTAATTTCCATCCAAAGAATTTTATGTATATATATTCTATATATAAATGTATATTCTATATATAAAAATATATATTCACATATACATATATTCTATATATAAATGTATATTCTATATATAAAAATATATATTCACATATATATTTTATATATAAATATATATCCATATATAAATATAGACTATATAAATATATTGAATATATAAATATATATATTATATATATATATATATATTCCCTGTAATTCTACTTCAGAATTTATCTTAAGGAAACAAACGAACATATATAGATATGCATGTATAAGGATATTCATCACAATGTTCTTATAGTAACTAAGAATTCAAAATAAGCCAGTGTCCATCAATAGGGGTTTAATTAAATAAATTATATCTGTCCAAGCAACAGAAAATTACACAACTATTCAAGAGAAGATATTTATTAACATAGAGAATACACATATAGTGTTGTTGAGTGACAAAATGGGGATTACAAATGTCAGTGCCTTTTTAGAAGGAAATATGAATTTAGGTATGTGTGCATAATGAACAGAAATAACCAAGAAGGCTATATGATAAAATTCTAATCATTGTTTTGTTTAGATAGGATTACAGATTATTTTATTTTTTCTTAATTATTTAATGTACTTTCTGAATACATAAGCATATTTATTTGTATATGCATACTTAGAAAAATAAAATAAGACTATTTTTATGTTATACATACACACACACACACACACACACATACATATGGGGCAAAACAAAACAAAGCAAAGCAAAATGAATTCCTTGAGATAATAACCATGACATCATTGCCTAACTTTATAATAAATTGCTTTAACTTCAAATTTAATACATATTTTTGAGCAACTGTTATGTATAAGGCATAACATACTTCATGCTACCTCTGGTTTCTTCTTCATCCTTCAACATTCTCCCTCCTCTTCTCTTCTCTGCCCTACCTCCTCTCTTTTCTCATTTCCTCTCATCCTTTTTCTATTTATTACTCCTTGATTTCTTCTCTTTGGCTTTTTTCAAATCCCTTGATTCTACCTCTCTTCAAACAAAAACATGCAACTTTCTTCTATACATCACCAGTCTCTGAAAGATCAGTTTACTAAACCCTTCTGCTCCTACCTCTTAAAGGAAATTTATCTGGCAATACCATTAATGAACTCCTAACTGAAGAATCCAATAGTCTCATGTGAACAAAAAGACTTATTTTTGCATTTTCTTCTGGTCTTTTCTTATATTCACACACTATACCTATAACATACAGATTGTTTTGTATTTTCTTTCTTTTTTAACATAAGCCACTAGAAACATTTTTTTCATATTTTCTTTCCTTTTGAATGTGTCACTCTATCTCCAATCCATTTTCATCATAATTACCCTCAGTATTTGCTTAATTTTGGATAGTTTTACTGATGGTTAAGAACCTGGACTTGAGAGTTATCCTGCTTACATTCAAGTCTTACCTTTACCACTTACTGGTTGTATAATTTTAAACTATGTGTCCTTCATGCTTCTCATCAGTTAATTGGGGATAAATTCTACCACACAGAATATAATATCTATGTCATAGGCTATTATGAAGATAAAATGAGGTAATGTAAACTAAGCCTTAGCATAGTGTCAAGCACATAGTAAACATTCAGTAAAAGTTACCTGTTATTACACATTCTATCCAAAAGCATATTACTTATACACTCTCCTTTTCTGGACAATTGTTATATGAATATTTCATTACTACATGTAGGCTGAGCATCCTTATCTTAAATTCAGAAAACCGGAAGGGTTTCTGATTTGAGATTTTTTTTCTGATTTGGGGATATTCATTTAGACATAATGAAGTATCTTGGGAATGGAACCCAAGTCTAAACATGAAATTCATTTATGTTTTGTATAACCTTTATACACATAACCTGAAGGTAATTTTATATAATATTTTAAATAATTTTGTGCATGAAACAAAGTTTTTATTTTATTACCTTTTGTGGGTGTGCTTGAAGGGGAATCTGGACTTGCATGGAAAAGATACACTGCAGTTGAAGGGGGCTGAGAGGGTTTTCTTTTCCCTCTAGGATGCTGAATAAACCATGTTGTGCAGCTGTGTTTTGACGGCGACCCGTCACGTGAGGTCAGGTGTGGAATTTTCCACTTGTGGTGTCATGTAAATGCTCAAAAAGTTACAGGTTTTGGAACATTTCGGATTTCATATTTTTGAGGTAGGAATGCACAACCTGTATAAGGAAAGTTGCAGTGAGCATTTGACATAAATAATACTTTTTCTCTCTTTTAGATTGTTTGGTTTAATTTTTAAACACAATTCCCTAAGAAAAAATTCTCAGAATTGGAATGAGGGTGCAAAAGAGTCATGGGCAGCTCTGGGCCACTGCTCTTCAAATGACGGTTCTTTTCTGAATTAGCATCTGCAGCTGGTGCATATACAAGTTCTCCCAACATAACCAACATCCAGTAGCATCATCTCTTTCAATAATCAGTAATTTAATAGTTGTACACTTGTACTCCATTGTTATTTCGATAAGCATATTTTTGTTTTTCTGTTGTGACCAGTCTTTGAAATGCTTATCCATTTATTAAAATTTATCTTTCATAAATCCTCTTTAATATTTAAAACTACACTATTTTCCCCACAAAACTTCAGTCACTCTCATCTAACAATGGTACCTCTGTATACCAGTTTCTCAGGACAAAAGCTTAGACTCATCCTTGACCCTTTCTCCTACACTTTATACCCAATCCATTAGCAAGTCTCTGGCTTTTTTTTTCAATTGGATATGCAATATGATTCAGTCTAAGATAACCCATGCTACAAAGGGGCATGAATGAATTTTTTGGTTACTATCTATAACTGTTATACCTCTTGATTATGGTGGTGATCACTGGAGTGTATACATTTCTCAAAACTCATTGAAATGTACACTTAAAATGGATGATTTTCTATATGTAGCTTATATTCCAATAAAGCTGACTTAAAATTTTTCTCCTGCAAGAAAATTTTGCTATTTACAGTACTTTGCTTTCTGTGTTTTAAAAGAAATCCAGTTTTCAATATTTTTAAGTTTCCATCCTTGATTTTCGACCTAGACCTAGATTAATAATAATAATAATAATAATGATTTGCAGCATTTTCAAAAAGCTGAAAATACGTGAAGTGCTCTCCTTGCTTGGTCATATCATAAGAAATTTGTTTCTCCACAAGGAGTTGAGTCACGTAATCTATTCTGCAGCTATTCCATCTGCCAAGAATACCAAGTGGGACAGTTGTCATCTGTTTTTGAAGCACCCAGTGCTCCAGTGCCCTCCTGAGCAACTGTGATGACTCCCTCACAAATTGTACCCCTAGGGTCTCAATGCGGTTGGCCATACACAGTGTTTGGCATTCCCACCCACATCAGTTTTGATTTTGAGGATGAGTGAATACTCTGAATGCCATAGAGAAGCAACACTGTAGGCAATTTGCACTTTAACATGAGTTAGCTAATCAGATGTCTAAAGTTCCCAATGTGCCCATGGAAATAAGACTTAAGTTAGGAGAAAGGAACAAATCTAGAGAAAAAAGAGCTTTCAGGAAGGTGTGGGATAAAGTATTTGGGGAAATTAGCACAAACGCTGGGTCCCCAGAAAATAAGAGGCTGAGGCTGAATTAGAAGCAAGATCCTCAGGAAGCAAATCCAGGACACCTTGCTTTATCATTGGCCTTGGTTCCCACCTGTGTTGTAACTTCTGCAAATAACTATAGCTGCTAGAAAGAGCTGAGTTCTTCATGGTCCCTGGACATTGAACTACAGGCTACCCCTTTGGGAGCTGGGGCAGTTTATAATAACTAATTTCAAATTTTTTTGTTGTTGTTGTTTAACCCTAGCTAGTTATTAGCAAAACCAGGATTTAAATCTGGGATTTCTGATCCCAAAGCTCTTTTCCTGTCCACTATGTCAGGCTACCTCATAAACCATTAAGTAGGAGTTTCTATAAATAATAATAATAACACAGCAATAGCATCAACCAACACCAAAACTGCTGTTACTAATAATTATTGAGCACTAATTATCTGGCAGGTATTGCAAAGTCCAGAAACTTGGAGTTACTGTTGTTCTATTGCTATAACCTTTTGATTTTGCTTCCTAAATATTTGTCAAACCCATTTCTTCATCGCCGTTGCCTTATTCTGAGCACCTCACTTGACTGCTGAAATTACCTCCTGGCCAGTTACCACTTTGATCTTCTTCTAAGAATGACCCACATTTCATCCAGGAAAATCTTTTCAGAACACAAATTCTATTATGCTTCATTCATGCTTAAAACTCCACAGTGACTTCCTGTTCCTGTTAGGACAAAGAACAGATGTCCTTAATGTTGCCCAAAAGACCCCCACCTCCGCTCTGCTCTCTAATCTCATTCCTCTCCACCTCATTCTCTGACTTTCAGCTTTCTTGTTCTGTGAATGTGCACATGCCCTCCAGCCAAAGGACTTTGTCCTCGCTCTTCTCTCTCTCTGGAATGAGGTCCCCACTACTATACTGCCTTACCCTCTAACCTATGTAACTCCTCAGTTCAAGCGTTATTTCCTCAAGGAAGTCCATCCTGATTCCATATTCTGGTTGGCCTCATTTATTGCAAATTTTCATAAAGCAGTGTTCCTTTTCTCCAGACCTGTTATTTCAGTTTGTAACAGTACCTTTGTTAGTGTGGTTTTTTAACTGTTTTCTCTCCTAAACTGAAAGCTACTTGAGAATAGTAAGTTTGTCTCTTTAGTTTGTATTTCATCTCTAGTAACCCGCACACAATATTCATTTAATAAATATTTCTTAAATCAATACTTCTAAGAGATAAGTACCATGATTATGCCTATGTTACACAATGCAACTGAAGACAGGTAAACGTTAAAAGTATAAACTAGGACCAGGTACAGGCTCATGCCTGTAATCCCAGTGATTTGGTAGGCTGAGGCAGGAGGATTGCTTGAGCCCAGGAATTTGAGACTGCAGTAAACTATTAATTGAGCCACTGCACTCCAGCCTGGGAGACAGTCTGAGACCCTATCTCTATATATTTTTAAAATTATAAACTGTACATTTTAATTGCATTGTGGAATATCCTGACTGTGTTGGTAATATGAGTTAGTGAACGTTGACACAGACTCCTTTTTCTGGTTTGCTCGTTGTCACTCAGTGGCAGGACAGATGGGAAAGGATGGAAAACAGCTTTGATAAAATACCATGAGGTGAGAAAGGTTCAAGCACAGTTTCTGCTAGAGTCCCAGGGAGGTAAATTGCACTAAAGACAAATGAGAACAATACTGATCTTTCATGAAGTATTTATGAAAATTAAATTATATGACAGCATAAACCCAGAAATTCCATTCCAAGGTATTTACCCAAGAGAAAGGAAAATACATATCCACCAAAATACTTGTACATGAAAGTTCATAGCAGCTTTACTCACAATAACTAAAACCTGGAAGCAGTTTACTTGTCTGTCAGTAAGAAAATGGAAAACTACACTTCGGTATACTCATACAATGGAATACTATTCATCAATAAAAAGGAACAAAGTACTGAAACACACAATAGCATAGTCAATTTCATCAATATTATGGTAAGCCAAAAAAGTAAGGAAAGACACAAAATGAACAAATCCCATTGGATTCCATTTATAAGATGTTCTTGATAATGCAAAACTATTTTTTACAAAGTAAAAATTAACTAATCAATAATAATAATAATTAGAACTGTGGTTGCCTCTGCAGGGGGAGGGGACAAGGATTGCCTAAAAAGAGGGATGAGGGAACTCTCTGGGGTAATGACCACATTTTATACCTTGAAAGGGATTTAAGTTACATAGATTTATTTGTCAAAAATTAGCAAATATTGAATTAAGGTAAATGTATTTCATTGCATGTAAATTCTATCACAAAGAAAAATAAAACTGTAAACAAATACTAAACTAATGATGTGCACCCTGGTATATTCACGGGGAGTATAATGGTGGCTATAATTTACCTAGAATTCTTTGCAAAGCAGTTCTAAGGTGGATTGATGGAAGGATGAGTAGATAAATTTATAATAAAACATGTATAGTAAAGTGTTAATGGTAGAATTTGGTGGTGGTTGTATATGAATATCACTATAACATACTTTCAACTTTTTTGTATATCCAAATATTTTTACAATACAATATTGAAAAAAATCAAATGGGAGCAGCTGGCTTCAGTGATCTTTCACTGGTTAAATATATTACAGTCTTCCCCATTGCTTCAGTCTAAGGAAAATTCTCTGGTGAAAGCTATGAGGTTATCTGACTGTAACTGGAATTCGTTCTCATGGTTTGGCCTGGTCTGGGCTGCAGTTTATTATTACTCCTTTCTTAACATGCTCTTCCTTCTCGTCCTATGACTCCTGCTTTTCTGTTCTCCTTTTTATTTCCATATGACTCCTCTTTCTCTCTTTTAGGTTGCTCTTCCTCCTCCTTCTCACTAAATATAGATCTGTATTCTTTTTTCCTCTCAATGACATCTCCTGTGAGAATTCCTCTCAGTTTCGTTTCTTCAATTATAGCATTCACTCCAATAATTGCCAAATCTATTGCCAGCCCCACCCTCATTCCAGAATATCAGACATACACCTAAACTGCTTTCTGGTAAATTCCATCTGGGTAGTCCCAGAATCTCACACTAAAACCTCCATCTCTCTGTAACCATCCTCTGTTCTCAGCTTGTGTTTCTCCATCTTCAAGGCCTCTTTGACTCCTCTTCCCACCCCTCAGCCCATGTAGCCAGTGAGTAGCCACCATCTATCTGGCAGACTTCCTAAACTTCCCAAACACCCCTCCCGCCATCTCCAGACCTTCTGTTGCTACCCTAGTTAATTGGTTTATTTTTCCATAGTTTGTAGCAACAGTCTCCCAACTGGTCTTCTGCTTCCTATGTCTCCTGTTTTTCTCTTTCCTGACAATGATCTTTCTAATGCCCAACTATAGGAATGTAATTCTTCAGCCAAAATGTTTTTGATGATTTCTTGTTGCCTAGAGAGTGAAGTTCAAGCTTCTTGGCCAGCCTTTCAAGGTCACAGTGTGGCTTAAACTGAGTCTTTTAACCCCTTTTCCCAGCACTTCCATAATCTCCCAATCCTACGTTCCACACAAATGAAACCACTTGTATCCCAGTCCCATCCAGAGACTCCTCATCCATTTAGGCACAACTGAAATGTCTCATAAGTGTCCCTGAACTTTCCTGACGGAAAGAATCTTTCTTATCTCTGGCCATGCATAGTGCATTCTTTGTCGTGCTCTTAGGGAACGGGGCACTTTCTCTTCTGTATTATAATTCCCCATGTGTAATCAGCTGCCAGCTCCTTGAGAAGAAAAGTATCTATATTTCGTTAATTTTTTATTCCTCATAGTGCCTAGAAAAGAACCTTGCAGAGTTCAAACTAAATGAACATTTGTTGATTTAACCAATAAAAATCACATGAAGGAGAAACGTAAGTTAAATAGAAATACGGGTGTTTAGATATAGATCATTCTTCAGCACTTCTATTACTAGTTAACTTTTTTCATGTGTGAATTCTTGCTCAACCACTTAATTTCCCTTTAATGCAATTCTCTTTATACGAGTCATTTTTTTTAAACCACGGGTGAAGGTTTCTTTTTGTGTATGGATTATAGAGCACAGTGGTACTTTCATGGTCCAGATAAAAACACAACATCAAAAATCGGAATTACTATATTGGTGAGTGTATACATATTTATGTCCAGCTATTTCACCCCAAACACTTAGGCTTAGGCAGAAAGCTGGGTATTACTGGACATTTGACCCAGAATAGTGCTGTTTCAATGTGGGCTTTATTATGAAATTGGTATAAGATTACAGTCTCTTGTCACCTTCTCTTTTAATCTCAAATTAATAAACAGCTTCATATTGCAAAGAAAGAAAACTTTTATACTATAATCCCGTTGTTTCAAAAATATAAATAGTAATTATTTGTTAAATAGGGCCAAATTTAAGGAAAAAATGGCCCTTTAGTAAAAACAAAATACTGGAGAAATTTAGAGCTACAAGTGATCTTGGGTACTTTAAACGAACCATTTCATTATGATGTTAGAAAACTGATATCTAGAAATGTAAGTCATTGGTTAAGAGAAGGTGGTTAATTAAAAGGATCGATAGGGGAACCAGGCTCCTGAATCCCCAACCAGTGCTCCTCATTGCTCTGTTCCATGTCTTTCAAGAGACTGTGGAGTAAAAGAGTTGTCTGAAGGTTGTTTTACCTGTCTTCCCCTATAACCACAATAATAAATAAAAATTCACAATTATAATCTGTCTTTCCATGTGCCAGACACTGAGAAATATAATTTATATAAATGATCACTTTATTAGTCCTGCTATAACTGCATACTGAGATATGATTAATTCCATTTCACAGATGGTGAAACTAGGCTCATAGTGGTGGGAATCAAATAACCAACAGTTCCTGCCTCAAAAAGGTCACAATTTTGTGCAGGAGAAAAGAGTTCGCAATTTTGTGCGGGAGAAAAACATTGGCAAGGTAATGCCACTTTTTCCTCAAAGTTTCATTAGGAGGTTTCTAAGGTGCCTTTGTTCACCACAATCAAAATCTAATTACTATGTTACAATGATCCTGGTTTAAGGTAGAGGAGGAAGAGATCTTTCCTATCACCCTCATGGGGGTTCTTAAATTTTTATAATTATTTTTAAGTTCCGGGATACATGTGCAGGATGTGCAGGTTTGTTACATAGGTAAACATGTGCCATGGTGGTTTGCTGCACCTAACAACCCATCACCTAGGTATTAAACCCAGCATGCATTAGCTCTTCTTTCCTAATGCTCTCTGCAAGTCCCACCATCCCCCAATAGGCCCCTGTATGTTCCCCTCTCTATGTCCATGTGTTCTCATTGTTCAGCTCCCACTTTTAAGTGAGAACAAACAGTATTTGGTTTTCTGTGCCTGTGTTAGTTTGCTGAGGATAATGGCTTCCAGCTTCATCCATGTCCACACAAAGGGCGTGATTTCATTCCTTTTTATGGCTGCATAGTATTCCATGGTGTATATGTACCACATTTTCTTTATCCAGTCTGTCACTGATAGGCATTTAGGTTGATCCCATGTCTTTCCTATTGCAAATAGTGCTGCAGTGAACATACACGTACACGTATCTTTATAACAGAATAATTTATATTCCTTTGAATATATACCTAGTAATGGGAGTGCAGGGTCAAATGTTATATCTTGTTCTAAATCTTTGAGGAATCGCCACGCTGTCTTCCAGAATGCTTGAACTAATTTACATTCCCACCAACAATGTAAAAGCATTCCTATTTCTCCACAACCTCACCAGCATCTGTTTTTTCTTGACTTTCTAATCATTGCCATTCTGACTGGTGTGAGATGGTATCCCATTGTGGTTTTGATTTGCATTTCTCTAATAATAAGTGATGTTGAGCTTATTTTCATAAGTCTGTTGGCCATGTGTATGTCTTTTTTTGAGAAGTGTCTGTTCATATCTTTGTCCACTTTTAAATGGGGTTGTTTGCTTTATTTCTTGTAAATTTACTTAAGTTCCTTATAGATTCTAGATATTAGACCTTTGTCAGATGGATAGATTGCAAAAATTTTCTTCCATTCTGTAGGTAGTCTGTTAACTCTGATGACAGTTTCTTTTGCTGTGCAGAAGCTCTTTAATTTAATTAGATCCCATTTGTCAATTTTTGCTTTTGTTGCAATTGCTTTTGGTGATTTCCTCATAAAATCTTTGCCTATGCCTATTCCCTGAATGGTATTGCTTAAACTTTTTCTAGGGTTTTTATAGTTTTGAGTTTTACATTTAAGTCTTTAATGTATCTTGAGTTAATTTTTGTATAAGGTGTAAGGAAGAGATCCAGTTTCAGTTTTCTGCATATGGCTAGCCAGCTCTCCCAGCACCATTTATTAAATAGGAAATCCTTTCCCCATTGCTTGTTTTTGTCAGGTTTGTCGAAGATCAGGTGATTGGAGATGTGTGGCTTTATTTCTGAGTTCTCTATTCTGTAACATTGGTCTATGTGCCTATTTTTGTACCAGTACCATGCTGTTTTGGATACTGTAAAATCCTCAATAACATATTGGCAAACTGAATCCAGCAGCACATCAGAAAGCTTATCCACCACGACCAAGTTGCTTTCATCCCTGGGATGCAAGGGTGGTTCAACATATGCAAATCAATAAACATAATTCATCACATAAACAGAACTAAAGACAAAAAACACATGATTATCTCAATAGATGCATAAAAGGCCTTTGATAAAATTCAACATCCCTTCTTGTTAAAAACTTTCAATAAACTAGATATTGAAGAAATACACCTCAAAATAATAAGAGCCATGTATGACAAACCCACAGCCCATATCATACTGAATGGGCAAAAACTGGAAGCATTCCCTTTGAAAACTGGCACAAGACATGGATGCCCTCTCTCACCACTCCTATTCGACATAGTGTTGGAAGTTCTGGCAAGTCAATCAGGAAAGAGATAAAATAAAGGGTATTCAAATAGAAAGAGAGAACATCAAATTATCTTTGCTTGCAGATGACATAATCCTGTATGTAGAAAACCCCATCATCTCAGCCCTAAAGCTTCTTAATGCTGATAAGCGACTTCAGCAAAGTTTCAGGATACAAAATCAATGTGTAGAAATCACAAACATTCCTATACATCAATAACAGACAAGCAGAGAGCCAAATCATGAATGAACTCCCATTCACAACTGCCACAAAGAGAATAAAATACCTAGGAATACAGCTAACAAGGGAAGTGAAGGACCTCTTCCAGGAGAACTACAAACCACTGCTCAAGGAAATCAGAGAGAACACAAGCAGATGGAAAAACATTCCATGCTTATGGATAGGAAGAATCAATATCGTAAAAATGGCCATACTACCCAAAGCAATTTATAGATTCAATGCTATTCCCATTGAACTACCATTGACATTCTTCATAGAATTAGGAAAAACTATCTTAAAATTCATATGGAACCCAAAAAGAACTCGCATAGCCAAGACAATCCTAAGCAAAAGGAACAAAGCTGGAGGCAGTCTCATTTTTAAATTATTTTTGGCATATTTCATGAACCTGATGTGCACTCCTTACACTAACTGTGGCAGAAACTTTTATTCCTTCTTTCATGTATTTGCTATTTGTTATTCTGTCACAGGTTACTGCACATACATGCACTAACCTGCAATGATTTAGCACCTTAGACATGTTTGTTACTAGACAAATTAATGCAGGTAGGGTGATAAGTGGCACAGCAGTACTTTTGGAAGAGAATTAGAGGGGAAAAAAGTAATTGGTATTCTGGGGGTGCAGTATCAGGTTGTCTTTGGTGGCTTGAGTTTTATTTCTTTCTCCCATGCTGGGATTCAATTTCTGGGATTCCATGCAGAAATTGAATTCCTTCCATTTTCATGATGCTGAAGTGAATACAATTGTATTTCCCTGGTACCTTGTTAGGAAAAATTTGGGTTGGCTAGTTGTATTCATTCCAGTACACTGCCAGCATGGGCCCAGTTTGAACTCCCATGCAATTCCACTCTGCATAGAAGGCTACTGTCACAAATGACACACATAAGGAATTTCACACATAAGGAAAATCTATTCCATGACCTTCTTTCTAATCATTCAAAACAAACCTTCTTCTCAGCACCACTGTTCCTGCCCTGTCATCCATCTCTCCTCTGCTACTTGTTGTTAGCCAGGAGTGGAAGGGAGAAGTGGATTTGAAGAAGTCTTAATGGTAGCAACTCTGGTCACGGTCTTGATGACTTACTCCTGTATTAAGACTCATGTAATAGCTGCCTAATACCTGATTTCTAAAAATATCCTTTCCTCTGAAGTAAAATGGATAAAATAATAGTGCCCACCTTGTGAGCATTAAATTGGATAATACAGCGCTAAGTATAGAGCATATCACACACTGGTACTGAATACACTTTAGCAATTACTTTGTTATTCCATCATAATTTCGCCATCCGATAGACAGCAGAGACTGGAGGCAAAGACTTGGGGCAGAAAAAGTTTGAAGATAGATACAAACCAGAAAAAGCCAAGATAGCACCGTGACAGCAGTTACAGACTATTCCTCTTCGCTTTATTGCCAAATCTGTCCTTGAAATGCCTACAGATCTTGGGTTTATGAACAAAGCTTCAGTTCGCAATCAAAACGTAGGCATTAAGACAAGGATAGAAAGGGATAGACCATCATCTTTTCATCTGCCTTTGTACACATGGACAGAGGAAAAGCAGGATACCGATACAGGTCAAAGGGGTGAGGTGTATTTCTCCATGTGCACACCAAGACTACTCTTTACAGCATTGCTGTTGGTCAACCAAAAGGCTGACATTTTTCTTTCCTTCAACTTGGGAAACGCTTGACAGATAATAGCGTACTATATGAATGAAAAAGATTGGATGTAAATTTGATCTTCAAAAGATGGGGGGGTGGATAACCTTGGGGGGAAAATACAGTTTTCACATAACAGGTCCTTGCATTGACAGGAGGTATACTAGATAAAATGCACAGCCTATTTGTTAGAGAAGTGTGCTGAGATTCCTGATGGGAACAGATATGGATGTCATGTGATACAATAAACATTTGGCATTGTCAACTGAGGGCGCGTGGTCTTGACCTCCAAGGTAAGCTTGGTCTTAGGTTAGGTTCTTCTCTGTTAAGGGGAAAATGTGATTTAGTCCATATATATTCCTTTCCATTTCTTATCAGAGATTCAAACAGGACCTAATACAGTCCTTGGAACTATATTAGGATAATAAATAATCAGTGTTTGTGATGCCACCTTTGTGTCCCAGTAACAGCCATAGCACAATGAACTTGCACTTCTGCCTTCCCAGACATGCTCTCCCCAACTCTACAGGGAGAGAGACAATATGTGACAGGCTCACAAGAATTCTTACATTGGAGAATGAGAATTCTGCAAGTTAATGAAAGTTTTAATAAAGTTCATGGAAGTTTTAACTTGCAAAAATTTTTAACTTGCTTAAAAATTAAGCCACTTAATATTCTAGAAACCAGTAGGTAAAAATCCCAGTGTTCCTTTTCTTAAGCAATGTATTACATAATTAGTAAGTATATGGAATGTTGGTGTGTATGTGTAAGGAAAATATGGTTTAAGCAATCACTTCTTGGGTCAACCTGCTGCAAGTAATCTAAGGCAAACTATTTGGAAAAATGATGCCTTTGACTGCAATGGAAGCATATGAAAATTGTTGACTGGAAACTAAAGGTTAGTGAGTACAGGAACCTCAGACAGCAGAGTAAGATGCCCAGGCAGAGAAGGCAGATCTGGCATCTATGGTGGCTCCTGGAACCATCTGCAGAAATGAAATTTTAAGGAAGGTGTGCCATTTACCACCAGCAGTGTTTCCCATCCACCTGGATATAAACCCTGGCCATCACCCTGAAATCTGACCAGAATTAGTAAGGGATATTTCATAGCTACAAAAGACTTGGACTCTGCAAAGTAAGGATGCTTATTAAAATGGTGTTTAGAATGGTGGAGCCATTGATAATTTCAGATGTTGGAATTTGTTCCAAAGGGAAACAGTGTAGCTGACATCAGGTGAAATATATAGATAAGGATAGTGGGAAGGGGATAGTGAGAAGGGTACTTCTGGAAATCTAAGCCTAGCCTTTGAGTTTCTCTTGGAGGATGAGCAGGGCTCAACTTTTCTTTTCTATTGTTTAGATTGTTTGAAGTTGTAGTGCTCTGTCAGGAAAAGTCAAGTCTGGGAAGATGACAGCCTGTTGATTTCAGGGAAGAAGAAACAAGGAACTACCTTGCCTACCACGTGCTCAACATGTGCCTGGCAGTTTGTGTCCATTATTTCCTGTAATGATCACACAAATCTTATGCAGATGGTATTAATGTTAGCCCTATTTTATAGCTGCATAAACTGAGGTTTAAAAATAGAAGTAACTTGCCCAAGATTACCCTCCTATTTCATGGCAGAGCAGGGCTTTGAACTAACTCATGTCTGTCTGACTTCAAAGTCTATTGCCTCACAACACCATTTTTACTTCCCTCTGATCATTTCCTAAGTGCTCACAATGGGTAAGGCAGTGTCTTAGATCTTATGTCTATCTCACAGAATATCCTCAACTCCCAGAGGGTAAAATAGAGGCTCAAAAGGGTGACATGTGTGTACTAAAAAAAAATGGTACATATTACAGTCAGTGCTAGAATATTCTGTCTTTCTTGAGCCCTAACCTTCCTGAATTGAGAGTTGAAGAAGAAGAAAGGGGAGTAATTAGCCCTCTTGCCCTGGGCCTGTACAATGACAGTAAACATTTGCACAGCTCTTTATAGTTAACAAATCATTTTCACATACAGTTATTTCATCTAAGCCTTGATTAACTCCTGAAGAAAGTAGTGATATTCCTTTCACTTTCCAGATGAAAAGGAGGTTTGTAAAGATTAAGTGACTCTCTAACACTTAGTTAGTAAGCCATGAAGGGCTCCATCTTTGTTCTTTTGACTATACATCTCATTACCATTCCTTCAACATTCATTGTGTACTGCCTACATGTCAGCATTGTGATGAGGACTGGGAGCAGAGAGGTGAATAAGGCACAGTGCTGGCTTTTCAGGAGCTCATAGTATAATGGGAGATGCAGCTGAACAAACCAGATAATTCCAGTAGAATGTAGTAAGCCTTTACTCTTAGTTAACACAACCATGGTATTCTGACAGGGAACTTGGGAATGAGGCCCACTTGGCAGAACTATTAAGGTACTCATAGTAGGACTGACTCCTTATTACAGTCTAGACTTTGTCAACAGCAGTATTTTTGTTATGTGTGCAAAAAGTAAAGGGTAACTAAGTTCCCACTGAAGCCAAGAGAGAATTGATTACTGGAGGGAGGGACAGTTCTTTTCAGGGTTTCAAATATTTTCCTATTATTATCCCAAATGTCTTCCCACTTTCATGATCAGTACATCATGTTTTCTCTTCCACAGATTCCTCTCAGAAACTGTTATTAAATATGTAGAAGGAAACACATGTCCTTGATGAAGTAAAAAAAAAAAAAAAAAGACTTTGGAAGTTGAAAATAATGGCAAATGGGGAATGATACAGTTTTGCATGGGTTCTAATAAAAAAAGTCTCAGAAGAGAAAAAAATTATATTTTCATAAAAATCCCTTTTGGAAGACAGCCAGACAGGCTAGGTCAATTCTAGCTTGGAGGCAAGCCGCTGTGACTATTTTGAGATTTCCAAGCAGGACAACCACAGGGGTGAAGTGCAGCTGGAAGAGAGGGAGCCAAGAGTTTCATCAGCAAAGACTTCATCTTGACTTGTTTTGCAAAGAAACAAAGATGGGGAGGTCTTTGCTCTTCCTCAGGGATGTGTTGAATATTCAAAAATATTAATTTTGGAGCAACAGTGCCTACAATTTTGGAAACAAGCTAAGTCAGAGCTATAGTTGATTCAATTGGCAGAAAGCTCCTCTGAATCTCCTGAGGATGCCCATTCTAAGTCCCCATGGCCCTTCAACAAGAAATCAAAACGACACAACATACAGACCAGGAAGTCTCCAGATGGACTACAATCTCTGAGCACCCCCAAATTCCAACGCAAGCCATAATCCAGCATTTAAGATGAGCCCAGAATTTTTAATAATTGCAGGGGAAATAGCTTAATTTGACAATCCAGCAAGTGCTGCAAGTATATAGGTAGGGTGTTTTCAGCCTTACAGATGGCCCTTCCAGAATACAGGGTCAGTTCCACACAACAGTGCTCCTAGCATTTTTATGCACTTTGATGCCCTTTTTCTCTACCTCCAGATACTAGGTTTAATCCTATTCTGCAGCACCCCACTCTAGATCATCATCACCAGACAGCTTCCTCTTTTGTACTCCCAACTGAAGGCTTGGCTGTACAACTCCCTTGGTACTTTCTGTTAAGTAGCTGTTTATTTGAATGTATAAAAGTGTAAACAGAAATAGAAGTTCAGTGTGTTCTTTCTCCTAGAAGTATTCATATTATTAACTTTAGAATTAATGAATTAATTAAAGAGAATTATTAACTAATGGGGGGACTTTTAGGAACCAGGAAGGATTAGAGAGGCTATCGGAGGGTATCTCTGTTGCAAGACAGAGATAGTTACTGTTTAGATCCATTTCTGAGTAATTTCAGCTCTGTTTCCAGGAATATACTTAAGAAAATATTTTGGTCACCCATGGTAGGATTTTTTTTTTTGAGACAGAGTCTTGCTCTGTCGCCCAGGCTGGAGGGCCGTGGTATGATCTTGGCTCACTGCAACCTCTGCCTCCCGGATTCAAGCGATTCTCCTGCTTCAGCCTACTGAATAGCTGGGATTACAGGCACCCACCACCACGCCTGGCTAATTTTTGTATTTTTAGTAGACACGGGGTTTCACCATATTGGCCAGGCTGGTCTCGAACTCCTGACCTCAGGTGATTCGCCTGCCTCAGCCTCCCACATGGTAGGATTTTAACTTATGGAGTTCCATCACAAAAGGAAACAAAAAAAATTGTTCATGTTTTATATTTTCTTCCAGTCCTAGGTTGCAGGAATCAACGTTGTAAAAATTTCAAAAGTTTTCACAAATTGATTTGTAAATTTGATGGACAGAGCTCTGGATAGACATATGATAAGCATAAAAGTAAAATGTTAATGGCAGAATCAAAGTGATGAATATGAATGTGTTCACTATAAAATTCTGTCCACTTTTTCACATGTTGAAAGTTTTTATAATAAAATGTTAGGAAAAAATATGTTACTGTTATAACAATAATTATAGAAAAGTATTTGTTTCCCAATATTTATATTTAGTTTACAATAATTTATTTTAAATTGGAATTACTGAGTCAAATGTATGAGTATTTCAAGGATTTTAATATTTATTATAAAATATTTTCCCAAACATTTGTTTCAAGTTATGCTTCCACCAGTAGAGTATCTGAGACTGTAGGGAGAGCATTTCTTAAAATTATAAACAACTTTATTGTTAACAGCTGGCACACAGTGAAATTTACAAATCTGAAATGTACAGCTCAGCAAGTTTGTATAAAGGTATGTACCTGTGTAACCAACACCACTAACAAAATACAGACAGTTTCCATCACTGTAGAGAATGCCCTCATGTCTCTTACCAGCTATTCCCTATCCACCCCACCTCAGCCAACAATCCTGCTAATTTCTTTTTACCAAGATTAGGCTGATATTTTCTAGAGTTTCATGTAAATTAAATGATACAGTGTATACTACTCTGAGTCTGTCTTCCTTTTCTCAGTATGTTTTAAGGATTCATCCATGTTATTTCATGTTTTTGTAGTATGTTGTTCCTTTTTATTGCTGAATAGTATTTCATTGTATAGATAAACTATAATCTGTTTATTAATTCTCTTGTTGATGAACAAGAGATAGCTTTTAAATTTTTTAAATATTACAATTCTGTGTATCCTGATTCCATTCATATAAAAAAGTAATTGTGTGCATTAGACCAAGATCTTTGAAGTCAATGGCTGTGCACAAATAAATGGATAATGTGTAGTGAGAGTTTTAGGCATCTGTCAGGTCAGAGGAAAGATACCTGCAGGAAGGTGAAATTGCAGGCACCTGGTATTACCTAGCGGTTGGAGCTCTATAGACACAGAAATAGAACTTTAAAGTTGTTCTTTCTCTACAATGTATTTCTCTTTAAAAAAATAAATGATCTATAAGAAAAGACCCAATATTTTATGGTTGATTTCTATTTTCCTTTTTTTTTTATAAATAAAAGAATCTTTAGTATGTATTTGCTTAACATTTATCCTGGATACGGCACAAGCTTCCTTTATTGCAGCTAATGGGAATATGTACTCATGAATTGAAACTTCCTATGTTAATTATATTATATTGTTTCCTTTTTGGCATATGTTTAGAACAGCATAGGAAAATTTCCCATGAGAAAAACATTTATTTTGTCTTCTTTTTAAACATTTTTACTACAACTTAACCAGTAATGCATTCTATTTTTAATTTTCATAAAATTAGGTTTATATAATAAATGGAAGGCATCTAGTCAAAATTACAAAAGGGTATCTTAGAATTTTAGGAGTAGGAGGGACCCTTGAAGTCATTTTGCTTAAATTTCTTACTGTGCAATTAAAGAAAGTCAGGCCCAAAGAGATTACATGAATTGTGGAAAGTCCCACCGCTAGCTGCATGAGACCTGGGGCCCAACCTTTGGCCTGCTGGGGCCCAGTCCGTTTTCTATTTGTACTCCATTACTTTGCCTCTCTGTGGGCTGAGGCCAGGTGGTCTCATCTAACCCAGGTCCTGAGGATCATGGACTGTTTCCAAGTACAGAAGGAATTCATCAAGATCAAAGTGAAAGTGTCTCCCCACCTCCTTCTCTGACCGTGCAGCCCACTTACCTTCTAGCCCTTAGGCTACAAAGTCACAGCCTCCCTGTATTTTGCTGTATGTGTGTGTCTCAAATATTGGGCCATTCCAAAAGTCTAGCTTCAAACTTTAGTTGCATTACAAGAATGCATTAAGCTCAACACCTATGAAGCTTTAAGAATTTTTAATTTTAATTTTTGAAAACTCTATGGTTTTATAACAGCTTCAATTATTCACAATGTCCATCATCAAAGGCAACAAAAAAGAGGAATGTATGAAATATCCAACTCATAGCAACAAATTCAAACTGAACTATTAGGCCCATCTTGCATCACCATAAAGAAATACCTGCGGCTGGGTAATTGATAAAGAAAAGAAGTTTAATTAACTCATGATTCTACAGGCTGCACAAGCATGGTGCTGGCATCTGCTTGGCTTCTGGGGAAGCCTCAGATAACCTTTTCTCCTTGAATATGAAGGGAGAGCAAGCGTATCTCATGGCCAAATCAGAAGGAAGAGCAAGAATGGAGCAAGTGAACACACTTTAAACCACCAGATCTCCTGAGAGGCTCACTCACTACCTTTAGGACAGCACCAAACCATGAGGGATACCCACTCCCATGACCCAAACACCTCCCGTTAGGCCCCACCCCCAACACTGGGTATTACATCTCAACCTGAGAGTTGGAGGGGACATCCAAAATATACAAATGACGCTTTCAGAAATAAATAACTTCCCTAATGAAAAAAAAAAAGGAGTGGCAGAATTTGGAAAAGGCAAAGGCTGGTTTCTGTATTAAATAACCATAAAGCAGGAAGGCGAATGATTGTGTTCACACAAAGCTTTGGTTCAGACTCAACCTTTAGGTGAAGCAAGGTAACCGCAAATGGAGAAATTTTGAGTACAAGATCTCCTTAGCATCCTGTGGCACTGAGGCACCTAGCTTTATGCCTTGCAATGTTCTTGGCTAAAGGCTTAGATACACCTTTTTGATAGTAGAAGAGAAGAGTTTGATGTAAACTCACAGTCAGCTACCTGTTAGACTCTTTAGTAGGGAAGTGGTTCTCAAAGTTGTTCAGGCAGGTAACCAGAAGATGTGATGCTCTGTGTAAAGAAAGAGCCACAGAGCACTAACTGATTTCATTCCCCCAAACACACAGAATTCTTACCAGCAGAAAATATGACTCAGCTGTATGTAAACAATGTGAAATAATAGAATCATAGCCACAAGGACACTATCCACAAAAGAGCAAAGCATCACACTAAGCACCTTTGGCTACTTACAAGTGCTTTCTGTTTTTCCAAAGAGCAAAGCCTAAGGCAAACTGAAAAGAAGCGATTCTATTTGCCCTATTTTCAGTCTCCAGTGATCTGTGAAAACAGACCCATTATTTTAGCAGCTGGACAATTCCACCCAATACTCTGCTGGAAAACACTTTGAGAGCCACTATTTTAGAAAAAAAAAAAATTCTCCTCAAAGGGTCCTGGATTCTTCTTTTTTCTTCTCCTTTATTACTTCCATCCTCCATTTCAAGCACACAGCACGCTAAGGCTCTTTCTAACACTTCCTTTGTAAAAAATAATTATTATCATTATTCAATAAATGTCTTCACAATGAGATGTACATTAATATTAAGGCAAAATGTTTGATCGTATGCAAGGATATTTACTTGTTTAATAAAAAGAATAAATAGTAGTAAGTTAAATAAATGAAACTCTAATTATAGGTATCAATTGGCAAAGTAAGGAGCTCAAACTTCAGCCAGTGAGGACAGGGAAAGACAAGAGCACTGAGCTCTCATAAGAATGAAAGGCGACAGGTTGGGCGTGGTGGCCCACACCTGTAATCCCAACACTTTGGGAGGCCAAGGTGGGTGGATCACCTGAGGTCAGGAGTTCGAGACCAACCTGGCCAACATGGTGAAACCCCATCTCTACTAAAAATACAAAAATTAGCCGGGCGTGGTGGCAGATGCCTGTAATCCCCGCTACTTGGGAGGCTAAGGCAGGAGAATCGCTTGAACCTGGGAGGCAGAGGCTGCAGTGAGCCAAGATCATGTCATTGTACTCCAACCTGGGTGACAAGAGCAAGACTCTGTCTCAGAAAAAAAAAAAAAAAAAAAATTAAAGGTGACATTGCACATTCCAGGAAGAAATGGCTGAGTTCCGAAGAGTGTAAAACTACGTAAGGAGAAGGAAGAAGCAGTAGAAAAAACTGTTTTATCTTAAGGTGGCTTTCTTAAAGTTTGTATTTCCTCATTTGGATGTAATATTGATTAATGAAGGATTATCTGAAGTTTGGATTATTGCTGAAGTTCTAATTTTCTCCACCTAAAATTAGGGTATCACTGCCCATTTTTCTATATTCTAAGCACTTGGATTTATTTTTTAATTAGCATTATGTTTTCATTTTTTCATATTTATTTCATCTTGAAATAATTCAACTCATAAAAAACATACAAAATAGTAGTGTTTTTTTCAGCCTACCAGCTTTTCCAAATATTGCATCTTATCTAAGCATAGTACAATGATCAAAACCCAAAAATAAAAACACTGATACAATGCTATTAAGTTAATCTACAGTCATACCTTATTCAAATTTTACCAGTTGTCCCACTAATATTACTAATATTCTTTTTCTTGTACAGGATTCATTTAGTTGCCATGTCTTCTTAGCCTCATCTAATCTGGAACTGTTCCTCAATCTTTCTTTGTCTTTCATGACCTTGAAACTTTCAATGAATCCCTCAGTTTGTTTTGTCTGATGTTTTCTCATGATTAATTCAAGATATTTATTTTTGGCAAGGATACCGTGAAAGTGATCTCGCCCCCTTCTTAGTACCTTCATATTAGGAGGTGTCAGATACTGATATGTCTCATTACTGGTGATAGTAACTTCGATGCCATGGTTAAGGTGGCAACTTTGACTTCTAAACTGTTGTTACTCTTTTTCTCCTTGCAATGAGTAAATACCTTGTGGAGATGTACTTTGAGAAAATACAAATATCCTGTTTTTTGTCATACTTTTGTTCATTGATTTTTATATCCAATATGATTCTTGCCTGCAACAGTTATTACAGTGGTGTTTGACAAATGGTGATGTTCTATAGAGTTCATTCTTTCTACTTTTTTCTCCCCTCTTCCCTTCTCCTCTTCTCACTTCTCTCCTTTTCTTCCTTCCTTTTTGTTCAAATTGTCCCAATTTAGCCATTGGGAACTTCTTCAAGTTGGTTTCCATATCTTCTCAATATATCTCTATCATTTTTCAGCACTTCCTTAATCCCTGGCACCACAGAATATTATAGATTCTTCCTGTCCTTTCTTTGACCCAGCCCTGGAATCATCCATTTTTCCAAGGAACCCTGGTTTCTTTTACTGAACAGTATTATTTAGAAACTAAAATCTTAGTGCTTTTTATGTTAATTCTATTAAGTGTCATTGCTTCTAGGCCTTTCCCCAGAGAAAGCTAGGAAATATATGTATATACATATATACACATGCACATGTCTGTATTTCTTTCTGTCATCTGTCTGTCTATCGAGCTATCGTCTATCTATCTGTCTATCCAATCTACTTATTATCTATCACCTGTTAAAGACCATGAGTTCATACTGATATCTCCAATTTGAATCCAATACCAAAGTTTTTTTTTTTTTTTTTTCCTTAACCTAGATTTCTCTTCTTCCTTACTTGTAACTCTTTTTTCTGACAGGGAGAAATCTGACTCTCATTGTCCACAACCTATTTTCATATTTGTTCAATCCCCGCAAAACACATAGAGTAGCTTCAGAACTGCTAAAACATACCACAGTGCAAACCAAGTTTATTAGCTAGAGCACATGTGTGCTACATCATTTTTGTGCTTAGTCTTATACTATATACTCAAAATCTGTTTCCCAAAGTTACTTAGGATAACTGTGTTCTTCCCCAACTCCTTCACTGTGGCTTGGTTATTCATTTGTTATACGGTTAGGTTTATTTGTTACTATTTGTATTACATTTTGGGTTGACCTCCACACCTCAGTTGATTTAGTTGTTTATTTATTTGGCGGCTATGTGAAACACTACCCTGTTTCTTAACACCCGAACTAAACAAAAGGATATATCCAGAGAAGTTAGACTGATGGCTTATAATTAATATGTTTTCTGTATTCATTTACTTATTTATTTATATGTTTTCTGGTTACTATTTCAGCCCCACATTCATAGTTAACATTTTTCCTTTTCTGTCACTCTCTTGGGTAGTTTAGTGAAGGGAACTCTAGATATAGGTGATGTTAAAGATAGATATATAGAGATATGCACAAGGATTTATACAGGCACATATTTATACATTAATAGAAATCACTTCCTGCTTCAAAATGATTTTACTCAACAATCTGTATTCCAAAACAATACTTCCACAGCACTCCTGCCTGAGGCGAAGTCATTCAGAAACTCTGTTGATAGAAGTATAGCAGAGGCTGCTGAGGAATTTGAAGAGAACTTTGCCCTAACCCTCCTCCTCCACAAAACATAAGGATGCATGGCCAGCTGTGTGATCTTTTCCCCTTGCTGATTTTCTATGTCCTCCTTGAAGCTTTTGGCTGTTCCGAGCACCCTCCTTTTTTTTTTTTTTTCTGGCTCTTGCAACACCTTGTATACATGGCTGCCTTTTCTGTTTTTTCTTCTTCTGTCGCTAATATTCCAAATTATTGTTCTCTATCAGAGAGTATCTTATCTACTTTTGGTGCCACAAAATCTGAGAAAAATGTACAACAAATGCAAGATCAAAACTCAAAATTTGGGCTGTCTTTTTTTATACATGGCTACTCTGACTCTTTCCTTTCCCTCCAAACTACTGCTGAACATTTCCCCAAAATAACCGGAACCCATGGTTCAAAGCAAATCATAAACTAATTAGTGAGCAGAAAATCCTCCCCAGTGCCCTCTTGACCACAGGTACAGAGCTGCACTGAAAGGTCATGAGGCAGTAGAATCCTCAGAAGAGGGCTGGTGCATGGGCATGCTGGGTGAAGAGCCTGCTCTGGCTGGAGATTTAAACCATGCCAGAACAGCCAGGTTGTAAGTCTCACAAATGCGTCTTTTCTTTTGTGTATCACACAAACCATGGTATTAAATTTACTTTTATATGAATATCACAGAATATAAAGAAATCAAGGTAAAACAAAGAATTATGAACTTCAGATAAGTTTTTTCTACAACAAAAATTATTATTCACGCTTCAACAAATCTCTAAAATTGGCACACAATCTTCTGAGAAGCATTGTTAAGTTGGAGTATTATGCTGGAAAACTGTATTTAATATTTGACAGGATCCAATGATTCTCTACTATGATATATGAGGAAAACAAGTCACCCAAGATTTTTGCTAATTATGTTACTTTTACAGTTTCAAAATGTAAGTCATTTTCTCCTATTATCTGGCTTCAGTTTCATAGTTGTGTAATTCTAACTCTGTACTTAAATAAAGTCACTAATTTCCACCAATTCTTGTGTCACGGCTTCTCTGTTCCTGGCATCTTGGTGGCTAGATTTTGTCAAGAAGTGTGTTTTGAGATGTGCTAATGAGACCTATTTTCTGAGTTCTTATAAGCTTGAAAGCAGGTGTTTATGTTTTGTTTTGTTTTCGACAGAGTCTTGCTGTGTCAACCAGGCTGGAGTGCAGCGGTGTGATCTTGGCTCACTGCAACCTCTGCTGCTGGGATCAAATGATGCTTCTACCTCAGCCTCCTGAGCAGCTGGGATTACAGGTACCTACCACCATGCCCTGTTAATTTTTGTATTTTCAGTAGAGACAGGATTTTGCCATGTTGGCCAGGTTGGTCTCAAACCCTTGACCTCAACTGATCAGCCCACCTTGGCCTCCCAAAGTACTGAGATTACAGGCATGAGCCACCGTGCCCAGTCAGCAAGTGTCTCTTGACCTGGACAATGCTTCATCTAGCAATGATATATTTTGGTTTCGCTTTCCTCTTTTAGATATTGTCTGGTATTGTCTGTCTTCTGGTATTGACCACTGCAGTGGTTAAGTCTGACACCAGTTTGGTTTTTCCTTCTTATAAGAGACTTGCATGTCTGTTTTGTTTTAGGGCCTGACTGATTTGATATACTTTCTTTCTCTTTGAAGTTCATAACTTTACTAAGATATTTTCCCAAGTTTATACCCTGTGCCAGTTTCTCCCGGGATACAGTTTGTCCTTATGTCCAACACATCTTGCTCCCCAACTTGCATCCTCTCAGACCACTTTTCACTCCAATCTATTCTGTAGTAGCCAACTTGATAAGCTGTGACCTGACAATATCTTGCCTCAAATAATACTCAAATCCATCTCTTTCTGTCCAGGGCTTTGCCAATGTAGGAATTTGGGATTCCTGGGGGGACCCTACAGACTCCTCTTCATGTGCAACTTTGGAAGTACAAGGGAGTTAACTTTGTGCAAGGTGGTACCCTTGATTCCAGGGGGGAAATAGAAAGAGGTTTTGCCCATTTCTCCTTTTGAGTAGTGCAGGGTGCCACAGCAAGGCCTGACTTGGGAAGCACTGATGTTTGTATCCCCTTCCCTCTTATGCTCTTCCCAGTTCTTCTCTTCTAATGCCTAGTATTACTTCCCAAAATAACTACCTGAACATAATACCTTGTCTCAGGCTAGGAAGAACAATTATTTCTAAAATGTCCTTAGATTATAGGTTTGTAACTTTTTGTTTATTCATTTATATTTATTTCACTTTTTCTCCTCTGTAAATGTTTCCCTATCTTCACTTTTTTTTTTTCCATTTTATTTATTGAGCTTGCCTCAAGCCTACTCTGGGTTTCCGAACAGATTTTCTCAGTCCAACATGACATAAATCTCTGTGATTATTTCATTTTTCTCTTTGATATCTTTCCGGCACTCTGCCAGCCTATTTTTCATTACTTTTAATAGGTTATTGTCTCCTCTTTGATTCCTTGTTTCTCCTATTGGTATGTTTTTTAAACTTTCAAGGGATCACAGTGTATGGAAGGGTAATTAATTGTGTGATGTATGTTCTTCACCTGCTTTTTGCTTATGTTCATTTCTTATCTATGCATTGTCTCTATGTGAGTTTTTTTCTGCATATCTGTCATTTTTAACGGGTCAACAATTTGCTGGAGTACAGTGGGGAGGAGAATGGTGAGAATGAGTGATGCAGTCTGTGTTTTGGGGCTTGTGTTATTTCTTTTTCCTTAGGGGACCATCGCAGCTTGGTTTTCAACATTCTAATAGATCATATCGATCCCTGCAAAGCTCTTTCTATACTTGCCCGTGCTGCACATTTGTGGTTTCCTTTTCCCCTCCCTTCTCTCTCTCTCTCTCTCTTTTAACCTTTGGCAGCCTCTCTAAGCCAGGAGACCAGAATATAGACAGTAGCTGCTTCCCTTATGTTATTTTGTGGTATTTTACTTGGTATCTAAAAAGAAAAATCTTTGATTCTCTAAGGGCCAGTACCAACCCCTAGAGTTCCTTGCTCTAATTAAAAGACTATACAGGGCTTTTAGATTCCCAAGCCAGGATCTCTAACCAATAATATCAGCATTACCTATAGACTTGTTAGAATTGCAGTTTCTCAAGCCCCACCTGCTGAATGAGAAACTCTAGGGGTGGAAACGAGCAGTCTATGCCTTTAGGAAACTCCCTAGGTGATTCTGATGCACACTGAAGCTTGAGAAACACTCTTTTAAAAGAATCTCCTCTCTAAAGACAGGACTAAGGAGATTTGTCTCACTTCTGAGTTATCCTCACTCATTTTAGAGCAAATTACAGAAAATTTGGGGTTTAAGATTGTGGTTTAGGGTTGTGGCTCTTTGTCCTAGGAAGATGGAGGGTATTTTTTTCTCTTCTTATTGTTTTCAGTGTGATTTGAGAGAGAAGGCAGGAATAAAAACATACATTTAAGCCCACAATTTAAAACTGTAATTCTAGGCCACTATTCTCAAAGAGCTATATGGAAAAGGATGGGTTTCCTAGATATAAAATCATGTACTCTGCAAACAGTGACAATTTAACTTCTTTCTTTCCAATTTAGATGCCTTTTATTTTCTTTCTCTTGCCTGATTGCTCTGGCTAGGACTTCCAGTACTATGTTGAATAGGAGTGGTGAAAGTGAACATCTTTGTTTTGCCCCAGTTCTTCAAGGAATAGTTTTCAACTTTTCCCCACTCAGTAGGATATTAGTTGTGGATTTCTCACAGATGGTGGCATTTAGTGTGCTGAGTAAATTACATTCGTTCTATAACTAATTTGTGAAGATTTTTTAATTATGAAGGGATGTTGAATTTTGTCAGATGTTTCTTCTACATCTATTGAAATGATCATATGGCTTTTTTCCATTCTATTAGTGAGAGTGTATTCGTCTGTTTTCACATTGCTGATAAAGACATACCTGAGACTGGCCAATTTACACAGGAAAGAGGTTTAATGGAGAACTCAGAGTTCCACATGGCTGGGGAAACCTCACAGTTATGGCAGAAGGTAAGGAGGAGCAAGTCACATCTTATGTGGATGGCGGCAGACAGAGAGCTTGTGCAGGCAAACTCCTGTTTTTTAAAAACCATCTGATCTCGTGAGACTCATTCACTATCAGGAGAACAGTGCAGGAAAGACCCACCTCCATAATTCAATCACCTCGCACCGGGTTCCTCACGGGACATGTAGGAACTGTGGGAGTTACAATTCAAGATGAGATTTGGGTGGGGACACTGAGCCAAACCATATCAGAGATGTATCATGCTTTTGATTTGTATGCATTCCACCATCATTGCATCCTTGGGATAAATCCTACTTGATCATGGTGACTAATCTTTTTAGTGTGCTGTTGAATTTGAATTCAGGTTGCTGGTATTTGGTTGAGAATTTCTGCATCTATGTTCATCAGGGATATTGACTTTTAGTTTTCTTTTTTTTCCCCCCTCTGGTTTTATTATTAAAATAATGCTGGCTTCATAGAATAAGTTTGGTAGAATTCTCTCTTCAATTTTTTATATATAGTTAGGAAACATCTGTATTAGAGTAGAGTGTTTTTAATGTTTGGTAGACTTCATCACTAAAGCCATCAGGTCCTAGTTTTTTTTTTTTTTTTTTTTTTGTGAGACAGAATCTAGCTCTATCCCCCAGGCTGGAGTTCAGTGGTGTGATATTTTTAATAGAGTTGGGGTTTTGCCATGTTGGCCAGGTTGATTTCAAACTCCTTACCTCAGGTGATCTACCTGCCTTGGCCTCCCAAAGTGCTGGGATTAGAGGCATGAACCACTGTGGTGGGCCCGGGCTTTCTTTTGATGGGAGATTTTTATTGGATTGGTGCAAAAGTAATTGCCATAATGGCAAAAACTTTTGCACCAACCTATGAAGTCTTCATTCTTTATTGGTATGTTTAGACATTCTATTCTTCATACTTTTACACATAGAAAACCCTAAAGACTCCACCAGAAAAACTTAGAACTAGTAAATGAATCTGATAAAGTTGCAGGAAATTAAATCAACATACAAAAATCAGTAGCATTTCGATATGCTAATAGAAAATTATCTGCCAAAAATCAAGAAAACAATCTCATTTACAATAGCTACAAAAACCCTATGAATTAATTTAACCAGGGAGGTAAAAGATCTCTACAATGAAAATTATAAATCACTGATGAAAAATGGAAGAAGACACAAATAAAAAGATGGCTGTGTTCATGGATTGAAATAATTAATATTGTTTAAATGTCCATAGTATCCAAGGTGATGTACAAATTCAATGTATAATCTCTATCAAAATACCAATGGCATTCTTCATGGAAGTAGAAAAAAAATCCTAAAATTTGTATAGAACAACAAAAGACCCTGAATAGCCAAAGCAATCTTGAGCAAAAAGAATAAAGCTGGAAGTGTCACACTATTTGACTTCAAAATGTGCTATAAAGCTATAACAACCAAAACAGTATGATACTAGCATAGAAACAGACACACAGACTAATGGAACAGAATTAAGAGCCCACAAATAAATCTATGCATTTATAACCAATAGATTTGTTTTACAAAAGTGCCAGAAACATAAAAATAAAATAAAACATACATTTTGTTGGGGAATGTATGTTGGGGAAAGAATAGTCTTTTCAATAAATCATGCTAGGAAACTGGATATTCACATGTAGAAGACTGAAACTATATGCTTATCTCTCACCACATTAAAAAAAATCAAAATGGATTAAATACCTAAATGTAAAACCTGGAACTATAAAACTACTAGAAAAAAAAAAACATAGAGGAAATGCTTCATGATATTGATATGGCCAAGGAGTTTTTGGATAAGACATCCAAAGCACGTGCAATACATGCAAAAATGGACAAATGGGATTCTATCAAAGTAAAAAGCTTCTGCACAGGAAAAAAAAAAAATCAACAGAGTGAAGAGACAACCTACAGAATGGGAGAAAATATTCATAACTATATTGTAACTGTATATCTGACAAGGGTTTGATATTCAAACTGTATAAGGAGCTGAATAGGAAAACAAAGCAACATGCAAACAAACAAACCCCAAAACAATAAATGGGAAAAAAATACCTGAATAGACATTCTCAAAATAAGATATACAAATAGTCTATAGGTATATGAAAATAATGCTCAACATCACTAAACATTAGGGGAATGCATATCAAAACCATAGTGAGATGTGGCCTCTCTCCTGTTAGAATGTTTATTATAGGCCGGACATGGTGGCTCATGCACTTTGGAAGGCTAAAGCGGGTGGATCACCTGGGTCAGGAGTTTGAGACCAGCCTGGCCAATGTGATGAAACCCCATATCTACAAAAAATACAAAAAATTAGCTGGGCATGGTGGCGGGCACCTGTAATCCCAGCTACTTGGGAGGCTGGGGCAGGATAATCACTTGAACCAGGAAGGCAGAGGTTGCACTGAGCCAAGATCGCACCACTACACTCCAGCCTGGGCAACAGGAGCGAAATTCTATCTCAAAAAAAAAAAAAAGAAAAAGAAAAAAGAAAAGAAAGGAATGGCTATTATCAAAAGGACAAAAAATAAGAAGTGTTGCAAGGCTGTAGAGAAAAGGCAACCCTTAAACACTGTTGGTGTGAATGTAAATTAGTGCAGCCATTATGGAAAATGGTATGGATGTTTATCAAAAAATTAAATATAGAACCACCATATGATCCAGAAATCCCACTGCTGGGTATTTAGCCAAAGGAAATAAAATCCATATGTTGAAGAGATAGCTGCACTTCCATGCTTATTGCAGCACTATCGTCAAAAGCCAAGATACGGAATCAACCTAAATGTCCAGCAATGGATGAATGGTTAAAGAAAATATATACCCAGTGGAATAGTATTGAGCTATAAAAACAAATGAAATTCTGTCATTTGCAACATGGTTGAACCTGGAGGACATTATATTAAGTGAAATAAGCCAGGCACAGAAAGACAAATACTGCATAGTCACACTTACACGTGGAAACTAAAGTTGAATTGATGGAACTAAAGAGTATAGTGGTGATTGCTAGAGGCTGGGGTGGTTGGGCAGGGGATGAGGAGATGTTGATCAAAGAATACATAATTACAGTTAGATAGGAGAAATAAATTTCAAGGTATCTATTGTATAGCAAGGTGACAATAGTTAATTTGATATTTTATATTCTTTAAAAATGTAAACAGAGTGGATGTTAAATGCTCTCACCACAAAAAATGATAACCATGTGAGAGAATGCATTTGTTCATTAGCTAGATTTAACATTCCACTAAGTATATATACAAGTCAAAACATCATGTTATATGTGATGAAAACACATCATGTTATCTATCAACCTAAAAAAAAATAAAAGAAAATGATAGGCTTAGCAGCTAGAGGCCCAGCTTGGTTCCCAGTTCTGCATCTCATTAGTTGATGACCTCTGACAAGCCACTTAACCTCTTCAGGCTCCTCTGGGCCATGTAAACTCCATGCCTTTGAGCAACGAAAATGTTCCTTATGATTTTCCTCCTTAGCTCAAGTTTAAATGCCTCAAAAGATAAGGTTTGTTTTCTTTCCCGTAAGAGGTCATCACTGGGGAGTGCTCACTGCCATAGCCTTGAAGCCTAAACTAATTCTACTCTTAATTTATATTTATTCTTGTTCAAAGACAGTGACACCTTCCTTCAGTGAGGGTAATTTATTCAAATTTCAAGTCTTTGTCAAAAGCTATGGAGCCCCTGCAAGGCCTGCTTTCCATTAATCCTGTAACTCTGGTTCTTTAGGGGAGAGAACATAGCTGACTCCTGCTAGCAAAGGGTGAGGTGGAGGCCAAGGCACCATAAAATTTGTATGTGATTTCTGACTTTTCCTGTGCCTCATCACATTTGAAATAATCACACCCCTTCTTCGTTGGCTAAATGATTGTTGTAAAAAATTTACCATAGTGCTCAGCTAACCCGTAACAAATATCCTAGCAGGCATACCCAAAAAGAGAAGACTCCTGGCCTCTAGTTATTTCTAGGGACCCCTTCTCCCACATTCAAATGGATTCATTGCTTCCTTCATTTTATTGGTCACTGATTTAATGTCTAGGAAAGTGCCACTTGAGGTGGGCCTGTTAGCCAATCCATGACTGGTCGTTACCAGTGTGTGATGAGATAATCCTGGAAATGAACAGTAAACATTTAGAAATGTATACAGCAATTTGCTTGACATTGCATGATATCCAAGCAGGTGGTCAATGGACTGGTCTCATTGAACAGAGGATAAGCCAATTTGAGTGTGACTAACTCAGAAAGTGAGTTGCGTGTGCCTTGAGTTATATTTTTCATGCCAGCAAGGACTCGTTACATAATTTCCTGAGCCCAAAACAAAATGGTGGGAACTGTGTGAATACACAGGTTGCATGCCCATGGAGTGAGACCTGAATGCACTGTAGAATAATGTTATGACATGACATGATTTTTTAAAAATTGACTCATCATCTGGAAACTAAAAGCACGTAAAAATTTGAGAAAATATAAGCATTTTTTTATAACTTATCATTTTTATACTCAGCTTAAATTGAAATCAAGCCTGGTTTTCAATTTAGCTGAATAATATCAAGCATAATAGGATAGAAAGTATTTGTCTTGTTTATTTTTAATTCTCATGTTCAGTTTGTACTATGTCACTGGATTTTTTTTTGTTGTTTTTTTGTCAAGAAAAGACACATCTCTTATGAATGTAGCAGTAGTAGAAAAGCAAATGTTGAAAACAGAAGTTATTTAAAAAACTGAAGATCCAAAGAGTTTGTATTGATTTGGCATGTGTGATCCCCCATATATTGATTTTGTAACCATAGTTGAGGTTGAAGTGTGTTATTGCAGAGATGTAGTAGCTGATAAAGCAATGAGACCATCAGAGCAAAAGTACCATTAACATATGAAACTTGAAGAACTACATTAAAAATCAAACACTTTGAATAAAGTATATTAAATTAGACAACTGACAGAGCACATGCTCAAATACCATGCTTGTATGTATGTAAGTGTATAGGAACATGTATAAATACTACACCTGTAAATACGAGGCCACTGTAGCTTTCTTGTAAAGTAACACTTCGAATTGCTAAAACAAACAATAACAAACCCATGTAGAGCTTTGATGGTTTCATTCTTTATAAGCCAGTGCACCTCTGCAACAACACACTTCAACCTCAATACGTTAATATGAGAATTTATTAAAGATAGATGCTTTGAAATTTGGAATAAATCTGCAACCAAGAAGAGAACTCAAGTAGAACTCTCCAGTGATTCTATTGGCTGGTGTGTTCAGGAATGAACTAGTGATAAGGAAGACAGAGTCATAGAACAAATAAAGCTGGTAAGCAATTCTTTACTGCATTTTGACAAATGCACAAGCACCACTACCATGACAATGATTTGCATAAATGTCCAATTTAATCGTGATACTATGAAGGAAGCACTTGACTTTCAGCTTCATTGCTGACAACCGCAGCTAACTTGTAACTATAAAAAACTAGTAAGAATTATATCATCTAAAATGTGATTTGGAATTTAGATTTTGTGTAGGAGAATGTTCAGACGGTACAGCTGCAATGATGAAAACATTTGGGAATCTGTTGAAGATTATGGAGCTTGCACTAGAATGTAAACCAATGCACCAGTTTCTCACCAAGAAAATGTTGTTATGAATAAAGTGTCTTCTGATCTAAACAGTGTGATTAGTGATATAGTAAAAATTGTGAAATGCTTAGAGACAAATTTGTTAAATTTGAGAATTCTCTTCATTATTATAATAATTGCAAGCTGATAGTAAACTCTTGTATGCTGAGATACAATTGTCATCCTGGGGAAAAGTTATGTTGGAATTATTTGAACTATGAAAGGAACTGTTAGTATTTCTGCAAGGTAAAAAACCAATTTGTTTCCATCTTCTTAAAGCCGTGAATTTAAAATTTAGACTTGCTGATTTTTACAGCATTGTAAAAATATCTTTTCTGATAGCTACATTAGTATTTCTGATGATTTCAATAATTCCATTTAAGAAAAGAATGCAATGCATTTTTTAAAGGCACATAAGATTAAAGGACAGAAATGAAAGATAGAAACTTGGAAAAACAGTTTCCACAGATTATTATGACATTTAATTAATTTCGCAATAATTGTCAATGAAACAATGATTCTGATACTGCTTATCTGCAAAAAAAATCAACCTAATAGCTTAGAATTTGATAGAATTTTGGATTTTATTTTTCAACAAAAGGAGATAGATGCTTAGAAGAGTCGTGAATCTGAAATCTATTTCTTTCTTTGAAAAATAATTTAAATTGAACTTGAAATTTTAGAATATATTGTTGGAACTGGGTATTGATGGATTGAATTTGAAAATTTAGCAACACTTGCTTTATTTATTTGGAATAAAAGATAAAAGTGACTATCCAGAGCTTGCTAAAATTGCTTTAATATATCATCTTCCATTCCTGTCAGTAAAGCTCTGTAGCTCTGGTTTCTCTACTCTGAGTGTTATAAAAGCAGAACAAAAATAATTTAGATGCACGTTATCTCACAGGAATAACATTGTCATAAGTCTAACCACTATTATATGAGAGAAAAGCAAACTAATTTATCACATTAATATTGATATACATGGTATGTTTTCAAAGTGTGAATACAGCATTTAATCAGAAAGGCTATTTTACTTAAAACTTACTGTTTAGTCATAATTGCAACTGACCAAAAATTACAAGTGTAATAGAAATTATCTATTTTAATCACCTGCCTACACATTTCAGTGATAACTATTTATAATTTTTCTGTTATGCTTATTTGAATTATATTCATTAAAAAGTAATGTTTGTTTGAATCTAATAATAAAAAATTGTTATTATCTGTGTTTTTCAATTTTATTTTTGAATTATTTTATTGTACATTACTAAAATATTAATTTGATATGGACTGGAAATTAAAAAACATTTAGGAAATTTTAAAAGAAATATTTTAATTTAAAATTTTTAAATTAAGAAGTTTCTTCAAAACAGCATTGATTTTAAGGGGAAACTCAAAGCTTCCCTCACTCCATCTTCAGCAATGAAGAACTTTAATGTAGACAAAACAAGGGAATATACGTAGCAGATACTACCATTTGCGTAGAAAAAGTAAGTCCCATCCCTTAATTTTTAAGATCAAACCCCCAGTTACATTCTAAAATGCAATGTGCCCAGTTAAAGCATTATGTTTACTAGCCTCTCTGAAAGTACTGGGTGGTCAATGAAACGTAAGCCAAAATTGTTTGGTGAGAACCCTGGAAAAATCTCCTAAGGATATACGTGGGTGGGAGGCATGAGCCTCTTTTGGTATTTTCCTCTTTTCCCTATTTCCTGCTTGGAATAAGGGTATGATCAGTAGAGATGCAGTCGACACCAAGAGCCGATCTGGAGGATGATAACCACCATTAAAAATAATGTACCAAAAACATAGGAAAAGTCAAAGTTTCTGAAGGCTAGGGTGATTTTACCACTGGGATCTTAAAGCAGGTCTGTTCTGAAATGAGAAGAAATCAGTGAAATAATTCAGTATACTTTTAAAATATTTATCTCTTAATTTACAACTTGGTGTTATTTTATTGATGAACCTATAAACTAGTTTCATCCAAAAAATATTTTGAAACAGTGAATTTTGCTCTAACAAAACAACATCTATCCATATGCTTAAAACAAAATTGTAAAAATTCTTAAGTAGGCTGAGTGTAGTGGCTCATGACTGTAAATCCAACTACTTGGGAGGCTGGGCAGGTGGAAGAGATCACTTGAGGCTAGGAGTTTGGGACCAGCCTGGGCAACACAGTGAGACCCCATCTCTACAAAAATATTTAAAAATTAGCTGAGCATGGTGGCATATACCTATAGTCCCAGCTACTGGGGATGCTAAGGCAGGTGAATCGCTTGAGCCCAGGAACTCAAGGCTGTAGTGAGCTATGATCATGCCACTGCACCCTAGCCTGAGTAACAGAGTAAGATCTCATTTCTTATTTTAAAAATAATAAATTCTTAAGTGGATTATCTGAATATTTAAAAATAACAAGCAGAATAATACTGTGATCCAGCTATTTTTCTGCAATATATTGTCTTGCCATATGGTCGTATTATATTTATTTTTTCATAAAATTGTCTTCAACCAGCCTTAATGTCTTTTACTTCATGCTTCTTCAATTGATGCGTCTCTGTAGACCATGTTACTTCTAATTGAGAAGATACTTTCCCACAGGTGCTAAGGTATCCGTAAGTTGGAGCAAATTTCGTGATATGGAGGGTATTCTGCATTTAGGTTTTGTGGAATTGACAGGTGACTATCTCAGCCCATTTCACCTGTGCTATCTTTTTGTCTCCATCCAGTGTCCGTTTCTTCAAAAAAACAGTTTTACAAGACAAAACGTCAAATATAGTCTCTTTAGCCATAATTCTTTTGAATTTGTTGGTACACTGAAATGTTGAAAAATCACTGACCATCTTAAAATTTTATTTCATCCTGGTATGATTGTAAATTCATTTTATGAAAAATAGAAGCTCCCTCAAAAAATTCTCAGCAAAATTGAGATTTCCAAATTATAATTATAGAATTTTAAAATTAAATCTTGCAAACCATTTGAGCTTTAGTCATTATTTCGTTGTTATCTCACCCTGGCTTTTGGAGGTATATATTCTAGTCTGTAAGCATTTTTTTCAATGTTGCAATCTTATAAAAGCCCCAAATCTATCATTTTGGGCCCTCCATTTATTGATTCTTTTTTTGGAATAAAAATTTTTCATGAATTTTTAGGAACCAAGAAAGGATTTTTTAAAGCTATGCATTTAACTCAAGAAATTTGTAATAGATCAGGAACAAACATCAAAAATAAGAAAGAAACTACACAATGAATTATTATTCAGCCATAAAAAAATTAAATCCTGTCATTTGTAACAACGTGGGTGGAACTGAATGACATTATATTAAGTGAAATTAGCCAGACACAGAAAGACAAGTATTGCGTGTTCTCATTTATATGTGGGAGCTAAAAAATATATAATCTCATGGAGACAGAGAGTAAAATGATGCTTACCAGAGGCTGGGAAGGGTAGTGGGGAGGAGGATGAAGAAGGGTTAGTTAATTGGGTACAGAAATACAATTAGAAAGGAGGAATAAGATCTAGTGTTTGGTAACACAATAGAGCCACTATAGTTAACAATAATTTATTGTACATTTCAGAGTAACTAGAAGAGTGGAATTGTAATGTTTCTAACACAAAGAAATAATAAATGTTTAAGATGATAGATATCCCAATTACCCTGATTTGATCA
The DNA here is from genome assembly GCF_002776525.5 of Piliocolobus tephrosceles. Classification (NCBI taxonomy): domain Eukaryota; kingdom Metazoa; phylum Chordata; class Mammalia; order Primates; family Cercopithecidae; genus Piliocolobus; species Piliocolobus tephrosceles. The sequence goes on along the minus strand of NC_045434.1, from coordinate 27,516,432 downwards.
TTATACAGTGTATGCTTGCATCAAAATATCACATATACCACATAAATATATACAACTATTATGTATCCATAGAATTAAATAAAACAAATAAAAGAACAGAAAAATTGATGAAAGAATAGCAACCTAAACCTGAATCTGAAAAAAAAAAAACACTGATATAGATGGATCTCATAAGATTAATCAAGAGAAAAGATAGAAGATGCCAATAAACAAAGTATGGGATGAAAAATGGGAAAGAAATACAAGCATAATAGAAGTTTTATATACACATATATGGATGTACACGACTATTTTAAATATCTATGTACTAGTAAGTTTGGAAAGCTAAATAAAATAGATACATTACACTATATTTATAAAGTGTCATATTGGCTCAAGAGTAGAAGACTTGAGTAGGTAAATATTATTTAAATATACTTATATATTTAAAGGTGATCAAAGACTTATTTTCTTCAAAACCCTAGGCCCATGTAACTTTATAGGTAAATTTTACTGTACTTTTAAGAAATCAAATCTTATCATATTGAAGCTTCCCCCTAAATAATAAAAGAAAATAAAGCTGCCAAGACCGTTTTTGAAGCTATCATAATCTTGATTCCAAAACTAGAAAAGGACAGTGCAAGAAAAAAATATTATGACCCATTTCACTTTGGAACAGAATGCAAACATCCTAAATACAATGTTAACTAACCAAATCCAACATTGTGTTTTTAAAATAATCAATGTAATTAAGAAGAAATATCCTCCTTAATGAAAGAACGATTATTGATCAGGAAAATCTATCAACAAAATTACAAGAAATCTTTGATCATCTCAAAGAAGAAAACTATTTCATACAGTTCAATACTCATTTGTGATTTTTAATTATAGCAAATTAGAACTACAAGAGGGCTTTTAAATTGAATATAAATATTCAAGTATAAAAATTTAGAACACATAGTCCAATTCTTTTAAGAACTGGAACAAGACATGGTGATTTACTTTGAAAATATTAGTCAGTATAGAAGTAGAAATATTTGTCAATGCAATAAGGAAAAAAGGAGATAAAATCATCATTATTTGCAGATGATATGATTGTCAACAAAACAACCAAAACTCTTACCACCAATAAGATAATTCAGAAAGATATCAGATAGAAGACAAACTTACAAAAATCAGCAGCATTCATCGATAACAGCAATAACTAACCAGAAAAAAGTATATAGAATAACACAATTTTATTGAGATAATCATGTGGTTCTTGTCTTTGGTTCTGTTTATATGCTGGATTACGTTGATTGATTTGTGAATGTTGAACCAGCCTTGCATCCCAGGGATGAAGCCCACTTGATCATGGTGGATAAGCTTTTTGATGTGCTGCTGAATCCGGTTTGCCAGTATTTTATTGAGGATTTTTGCATCGATGTTCATCAGTGAGATTGGTCTAAAATTCTCTTTTTTTGTTGTGTCTCTGCCAGGCTTAGGTATCAGGATGATGTTGGCCTCATAAAATGAGTTAGGGAGGATTCCCTCTTTTTCTATTGATTGGAATAGTTTCAGAAGGAATGGTACCAGCTCCTCCTTGTACCTCTGGTAGAATTCAGCTGTGAATCCATCTGGTCCTGGGCTTTTTTTGGTGGGTAGGCTATTAATTGTTGCCTCAATTTCAGAGGCTGCTATTGGTCGATTCAGGGATTCAACTTCTTCCTGGTTTAGTCTTGGAAGAGTGTACGTGTCCAGGAAATTATCCATTTCTTCTAGATTTTCTAGTTGATTTGCGTAGAGGTGTTTATAGTATTCTCTGATGGTAGTTTGTATTTCTGTGGGGTCGGTGGTGATATCCCCTTTATCATTTTTTATTGCGTCTATTTGATTCCTCTCTCTTTTCTTCTTTATTAGCCTTGCTAGCGGTCTGTCAATTTTGTTGATCTTTTCAAAAAACCAACTCCTGGATTCATTGATTTTTTGGAGGGTTTTTTGTGTCTCTATCTCCTTCAGTTCTGCTCTGATCTTAGTTATTTCTTGCCTTCTGCTAGCTTTGGAATGTGTTTGCTCTTGCCTCTCTAGTTCGTTCAATTGTGATGTTAGAGTGTCAATTTCAGATCTTTCCTGCTTTCTCTTGTGGGCACTTAGTGCTATAAATTTCCCTCTACACACTGCTTTAAATGTGTCCCAGAGATTCTGGTATGTTGTATCTTTGTTCTCATTGGTTTCAAAGAACATCTTTATTTCTGCTTTCATTTCGTTATGTACCCAGTAGTCATTCAGGAGCAGGTTGTTCAGTTTCCATGTAGTTGAGCAGTTTTGATTGAGTTTCTTAGTCCTGAGTTCTAGTTTGATTGCACTGTGGTCTGAGAGACAGTTTGTTATAATTTCTGTTCTTTTACATTTGCTGAGGAGTGCTTTACTTCCAATTATGTGGTCAATTTTGGAATAAGTGTGATGTGGTGCTGAGAAGAATGTATATTCTGTTGACTTGGGGTGGAGAGTTCTATAGATGTCTATTAGGTCCGCTTGGTGCAGAGATGAGTTCAATTCCTGGATATCCTTGTTAACTTTCTGTCTCGTTGATCTGTCTAATGTTGACAGTGGAGTGTTGAAGTCTCCCATTATTATTGTATGGGAGTCTAAGTCTCTTTGTAAGTCTCTAAGGACTTGCTTTATGAATCTGGGTGCTCCTGTATTGGGTGCATATATATTTAGGATAGTTAGCTCTTCCTGTTGAATTGATCCCTTTACCATTATGTAATGGCCTTCTTTGTCTCTTTTGATCTTTGATGGTTTAAAGTCTGTTTTATCAGAGACTAGGATTGCAACCCCTGCTTTTTTTTTGTTCTCCATTTGCTTGGTAGATCTTCCTCCATCCCTTTATTTTGAGCCTGTGTATGTCTCTGCATGTGAGATGGGTCTCCTGAAGACAGCAGACTGATGGGTCTTGACTCTTTATCCAGTTTGCCAGTCTGTGTCTTTTAATTGGAGCATTTAGTCCATTTACATTTAAGGTTAATATTGTTATGTGTGAACTTGATCCTGCCATTATGATATTAACTGGTTATTTTGCTCATTAGTTGATGCAGTTTCTTCCTAGCCTCGATGGTCTTTACATTTTGGCATGTTTTTGCAATGGCTGGTACCGGTTGTTCCTTTCCATGTTTAGGGCTTCCTTCAGGGTCTCTTGTAAGGCAGGCCTGGTGGTGACAAAATCTCTAAGCATTTGCTTATCTGTAAAGAATTTTATTTCTCCTTCACTTATGAAACTTAGTTTGGCTGGATATGAAATTCTGGGTTTAAAATTCTTTTCTTTAAGAACGTTGAATATTGGCCCCCACTCTCTTCTGGCTTGTAGAGTTTCTGCTGAGAGATCTGCTGTAAAGGCTTTTGACAAAATTCAACAGCCCTTCATGCTAAAAACGCTCAACAAATTCAGTATTGATGGAACGTACCTCAAAATAATAAGAGCTATTTATGACAAACCCACAGCTAATATCATACTGAATGGGCAAAAACTGGAAAAATTCCCTTTGAAAACTGGCACAAGACAGGGATGCCCTCTCTCACCACTCCTATTCAACATAGTGTTGGAAGTTCTGGCTAGGGCAATCAGGCAAGAGAAAGAAATCAAGGGTATTCAGTTAGGAAAAGAAGAAGTCAAATTGTCCCTGTTTGCAGATGAGATGATTGTATATTTAGAAAACCCCATTGTCTCAGCCCAAAATCTTCTTAAGCTGATAAGCAACTTCAGCAAAGTCTCAGGATACAAAATTAATGTGCAAAAATCACAAGCATTCTTATACACCAGTAACAGACAAGCAGAGAGCCAAATCAGGAATGAACTTCTATTCACAATTGCTTCAAAGAGAATAAAATACCTAGGAATCCAACTTACAAGGGATGTAAAGGACCTCTTCAAGGAGAACTACAAACCACTGCTCAGTGAAATCAAAGAGGACACAAACAAATGGAAGAACATACCATGCTCATGGATAGGAAGAATCAATATCGTGAAAATGGCCATACTGCCCAAGGTTATTTATAGATTCAATGCCATCCCCATCAAGCTACCAATGAGTTTCTTCACAGAATTGGAAAAAACTGCTTTAAAGTTCATATGGAACCAAAAAAGAGCCCGCATTGCCAAGACAATTCTAAGTCAAAAGGACAAAGCCGGAGGCGTCATGCTACCTGACTTCAAACTATACTACAAGGCTACAGTAACCAAAACAGCATGGTACTGGTACCAAAACAGAGATATAGACCAATGGAACAGAACGGAGCCTTCAGAAATAATGCCACACATCTACAACCATCTGATATTTGACAAACCTGAGAAAAACAAGAAATGGGGAAAGGATTCCCTATTTAATAAATGGTGCTGGGAAAATTGGCTAGCCATAAGTAGAAAGCTGAAACTGGATCCTTTCCTTACTCCTTATACGAAGATTAATTCAAGATGGATTAGAGACTTAAATGTTAGACCTAATACCATGAAAACCCTAGAAGAAAATCTAGGTAGTTCCATTCAGGACATAGGCATGGGCAAGGACTTCATGTCTAAAACACCAAAAGCAATGGCAGCAAAAGCCAAAATTGACAAATGGGATCTAATTAAACTAAAGAGCTTCTGCACAGCAAAAGAAACTACCATCAGAGTGAACAGGCAACCTACAGAATGGGAGAAAATTTTTGCAATCTACTCATCTGACAAAGGGCTAATTTCCAGAATCTACAAAGAACTCAAACAAATATACAAGAAAAAAACAAACAACCCCATCCAAAAGTGGGGAAAGGATATGAACAGACATTTCTCAAAAGAAGACATTCATACAGCCAACAGACACATGAAAAAATGCTCATCATCACTGGCCATCAGAGAAATGCAAATCAAAACCACAATGAGATACCATCTCACACCAGTTAGAATGGCAATCATTAAAAAATCAGGAAACAACAGGTGTTGGAGAGGATGTGGAGAAATAGGAACACTTTTACACTGTTGGTGGGATTGTAAACTAGTTCAACCATTATGGAAAACAGTATGGCAATTCCTCAAGGATCTAGAACTAGATGTACCATATGACCCAGCCATCCCACTACTGGGTATATACCCAAAGGATTATAAATTATGCTACTACAAAGACACATGCACACGTATGTTTATTGCGGCACTATTCACAATAGCAAAGACTTGGAATCAACCCAAATGTCCATCAGTGACAGACTGGATTAAGAAAATGTGGCACATATACACCATGGAATACTATGCAGCCATAAAAAAGGATGAGTTTGCGTCCTTTGTAGGGACATGGATGCAGCTGGAAACCATCATTCTTAGCAAACTATCACAAGAAGAGAAAACCAAACACCGCATGTTCTCACTCATAGGTGGGAACTGAACAATGAGCTCACTTGGACTCGGGAAGGGGAACATCACACACTGGGGCCTATCATGGGGAGGGGGGAGGGGGGAGGGATTGCATTGGGGAGTTATACCTGATATAAATGATGAATTGATGGGAGCTGACGAGTTGATGGGTGCAGCACACCAACATGGCACATGTATACATATGTAACAAACCTGCACGTTATGCACATGTACCCTAGAACTTAAAGTATAATAAAAATAAAAATAAAAAAAATAAAAAAAATAAAAAAAGAATAACACAATTTTCACAATGTTAAGAAAAATAATCTCTAAGAAATAATCTAAGCAAGAATACACAAAACTTCACAGCCTTTAATAAGGAATAAAATAGATAATTTGATTAAATGGAAAGAAATTTCATGCACTTGGATAGAAGGCCTTTATATTACAAATATGTCAATTCTTCCTCAAGTTAATCTATTAAGTAAATGCAAACTCAATCAAAATTACTGTTTTATTTTTATGTTTTTTCTATTTGTAGTTTATATTTAAATTTTTAGAGAGGACCAAAAGCCTATGAATAATTATAGCAAATTAAAAATTTAAGAGTTAAATGGTAGGATTGTCCTATCACATGTTATAGCACACTACAAAGTTGGAGCAATTAGAAAATATGGCATTGGTGTGAGGTCAAATAGGTGGTCAACATCATTGATCATCAGAGAAATGCAAATCAAAACTACAATAAGATATCCTCCTTCCCCAGTTAAAATGGCTTATATCCAAAAGACAGGCAATAACAAATGGTTGCGAGGATGTGGAGGAAGGGGAACCCTTGTACACTGTTGGTGGTAAATTAGTACAACCACTATGGCGAAGACCTTGGAGGTTCCTCAAATAATTAAAAATAGAGCTATCATATGATCCAGCATCTGCTCCTAGGTGTATACCCAAAAGAAAGGAAGTTTGTGGCCGACTGCCACAATTACTACTTGAGACTGTCACTACGACAGTTACTACTGTTACTACTTGAGACTGTCATTACAAGACTGAACAAAGGGACATATGTAGAAATAAAAACTTGAAGACAAAAGAAACTGTTTTAAAGGAAGGGTCCAGGAGAAGAAGGAGAGCTCCCTGCTTCTAGTGAGCAAAGGCAACCACTCCTGAGCTTCCACAGCCCTTCGTATCTATTAGGTAGCATGAGCAGGGAGGAGGAGGTAATGATTGGTCAGCTGCTTAATTGATCGCAGGTTCATATTATTACTAACAGGCTTCAGATGTGCTTAATCAAAAGAAACACTGCACTTGGGGCATGACTGCCCTCAGCATTCCTTCTGGGTGGCAGACACAGTTTGTCAGTTTGCCAACATTCTGCATTCATGAGAAACAGCTTGCTGCTTACTCATATAGCCTCCAGTGGTATATTGAGTTGATCACGACCCTCACTCTTTGAGCCTGTAACAGAAATCTGTGTATCAAAAGGATATTTGCACTCCGATGTTTGTTGCAGCTCTGTTCACAATAGGCAAGATTTGGAAGCAACCTAAGTGTCCATCAACAAATGAATGGATAAAGAAAATGAGGTACATATACACAATGAGGTAATATTCAGCCACAAAAAGGAATGAGACCCTATCATTTGCAATAACATGGATGGAACTGGAGATCATTATGTGAAGTGACATAAGCCAGGCACAGAAACACAAACATTGCATGTTCTCTCTTATTTGTGAAACCAAAAAATTAAAACAATTGAACTCATGGACATAGAGAGTAGAAGGATGGTTTCCATAGGCTGGGAAGGCTAGTTGGGTGATGAGGGGGAGGCGGGAATGGTTAATGGGTACAAAAAAATAGAAAATTAAGACCTACTATTTGATAGCACAACAGGGTGACTATAGTCAATAATAAGTTAATTGTATATTTTAAAATCACTAAAAGAGTATAATTGGACTGTTTGTAACACAAAGAATAAATGCTTGAGGGGATGGATACCTATTACGTAATAAACGTAATTATTACGCATTGCAAGCCTGTACCAAAATATTCCATATGCCTACATTGTATAAGATTAAAAATTTTAAAATTAAAAATAATCAAAAGATCAAATAGACTGACAGAACAGAATATGGAATACAGAGACAAAGCCATTTTTATTGAGCAAATTAATGTACAATAAAGGTGATATCAGAAATCAATGGAAGGGGGAAGATAAATTATCTGACAGATGATATTAGAAAGCTGGCTCAACATATGAAAAAAAGTACTGAACTCCTACACATCACACACAAAAATGAATTGTACATTAAATTAAAATTTTTAAAAAAGAATATTAAATTTATGTAGTTAATGGAAAAATGTGATTGAATAATTTGGATTAATATTTCTTAAACAATATTAAATAATGTAAGACAACATAATTCTACCTTTTTCTCTCCCTTCACACACACGCACACACACACACACTCTCCCCATCGCTCTCTCTCTTTCTCACATGTATATAATTATGTTTAAATTAACACTTCCCATTCAATGAAAGACCCTTAGGAAAAGTTAGCAGCGGCTGGGCATGGTGGCTTACGCTTGTAATCCCAGCATTTTAGGAGGCCAAGGCAGGTGGATCACCTGAGGTCAGGAGTTCAAGACCAGCCTGATCAACATAGTGAAACCCTGTCTCTACTAAAAATACACACACACACAAAAATTAGCCAAGCATTGTGTTGTAAGCCTGTAATCCCAGCTACTCAGAAAGCTGAGGCAGGAGAATCGCTTGAACCCGGGAGGCAGAGGTTGCAGTGAGCCTAGATCACGCCATTGCACTCCAGCCTAGGCAACAAGAGCAAAACTCTGTCTCAAGAAAAAGTTAACAGATGGATGAAATCATAGGAAATTATATTTCTGATGCCAAAAACTAAAATGTAATTATTTAGAATTTATTGGAAACTCTTCATAATTAACAAGAAGACAAAAATACCAAAGGTATAAAAACATATTTGACAGTAGTGGAACCCCAGAGGACTAACAAGCACATGAACAAGCTACTCATAATCATGACTAATCAGAGAACACAGGCTAGATTAGTGAGCTATTACTTATATGTATTTGATTGGCAAAAGAAAAATGGGTTGGGGAATGATTGGGATGCCAAATATTAGAGAGAATGTGGGTATATAGGAACCCTCAATACTGCAACGAACACATAACAAAGTCAACTGCTGCAGCCATTCTGGACAGCAAACTGACACCACATGCACAAGTCACCAATCTGTACCCCCTTGACCTGGCAATTCTACCTAGCCATATTTACCAAAGACTACTCACTCAGGTCAATAAGAGGGCATATTGAAGATGTTCAATTCTGTGTATTCTTGATAGTGGGTGTTTGATGATGAGAAATTTGAAACACTGTAGGTGTCCATTTCAGGAGAATGGTTAGAAAAATGTGCTGAATGAAAATCATGCAGCAGTTAGAAGTAACCAAGTAGGTGAACAGAAAGCAACTTCAACAGATATACATTACCTAATGAAAAATAAAGGGAAACAACATGTAATATAAAAATGATCTGTCGTAAAATGAGTTAGGGAGGAGTCCCTCTTTTTCTACTTTTTGGAATAATTTCAGAAGGAACGGTACCAGCTCCTATTTGTACCTCTGGTAGAATTCAGCTGTGAATCCAACTGGTCCTGGGCTTTTTTCGGTTGGTAAACTATTAATTAGTGCCTCAATTTCAGAACGTGTTATTGGTCTGTTCAGGGATTAGACTTCTTCCTGGTTTAGTCTTGGGAGAGTGTATGTGTCCAGGAATTTATCCATTTCTTCTAGATTTTCTAGTCAAAAAGTGGGCAAAGGATATGAACAAACACTTCTCAAAAGAAGACAGTTACATGGCCAAGAAACATGAAAAAAAAGCTCATCATCACTGGTCATTAGAGAAATGCAAATCAAAACCATAGTGAGATACCATCTCACACCAGTTAGAATGACAATCATTAAAAAGTCGGTAAACAATAGATGCTGGAGAGGATGTGGAGAAATAGGAATGCTTTTACACCGTTGGTGGGAGTGTAAATTAGTTCAACCATTGTGGGAGACAGTATGGTGATTCCTCAAGGATCTAGAACCAGAAATATCATTTGACCCAGCAATCCCATTACTGGGTATATACCCAAAGGATTATAAATCATTCTACCATAAAGACACATGCACACATATGTTTATTGCAGCACTGTTAACAACAGTGAAGACTTGAAACCAGCCTAAATGTTCATCAATGATAGACTGGATAAAGAAAATGTGGCACATGTACACCATGGAATACTATGCAGACATCTTCTGCAGGGACATGGATGAAGCTGGAAACCATCATTCTCAGCAAACTAACACAGGAACAGAAAACCAAACACTGTATGTTCTCACTCATAAGTGGGAGTTGAACAATGAGAACACATAGACACAGGGACGGGAACATCATGCAGTGGGGCCTGTCAGGGGGTGGGGGGCTAGGGGAGGGATAGCATTAGGAGAAATACCTAATGTAGATGATGGGTTGATGGGTGCAGCAAACCACCATGGCATGGGTATACACCTATGTAACGTACCTGCATGTTCTGCACATGTATCCCAAAACTTAAAGTATAATTTTAAAAAAGATCCCAATATCACTTAGATAAATTAAAAATGCATGCTGTATTAGTACATTTTCATGCTGTTGATAAAGACATACCTGAGACTAAGCAATTTATAAAAGAAAGAGGTTTAATTGGACTCACAGTTCCACGTGACTGGGGAGGTCTCACGATCATGGTGGAAGGCAAGGAGGAGCAAGTCACATATTACGTGGATGGTGGCTGGCAAAGAGGAAGAGCTTTTGCAGGGAAACTCCTCTTTTTAAAGCCATTGGATCTCGCGAGACTTATTCACTATCATGAGAACAGCACAGGAAAGACCTGGCCCCATGATTCAAGTACCTCCCACCGGGTCCCTCCCACAACACGTGGCAATTCAAGATGAGATTTGTGTGGGGAGACAGTCAAATCATATCATTCCACCCCAGCCCCTCCCAAGTATCATGTCCCACCATTTCAAAACCATTGTGTCTTCCCAACAGTTCCCCAAAGTCTTAACTCATTTCAGCATTAACTCAAAAGTCCACAGTCCAAAGTTATCTGAGATAAGGCAAGTCCCTTCTGCCTATGAGCCTATAAAATCAAAAGCAAGTTAGTTACTTCCTAGATACAATGGGGACACAGGCATTGGGTAAATACAGCCATTCCAAACGGGAGATATTGGGCAAAACTAAGGGACTACAGGCCGGTTGCAAGTCTGAAATCCAGTGGTGCAGTCCAATCTTAAAGCTCCAAAATGATCTTTGACTCCACGTCTTGCATCTGGGTCATGCTGATGCAAGTGGTGCATTCCCATGGTCTTGGGTAGCTTCGCCCCTGTGGCTTTGCAGGGTACAGCCTCCCTCATAATCATGACTAATCAGATTATGCCTGATTAATCATATATGTCTAAGCATGACTAGCTGCTTTCATGGGCTGGCGTTGAGTGTCTTCAGCTTTTCCGTGCACGGCGCAAGCTGTTGGTGGATCTACCATTCTGAGGTCTGGAAGATGGTGGCCCTCTTCTCATAGTTCCACTAGGCAGTGCCCCAGTAGGGACTCTGTGTGGGGCTCTGACCCCATATTTCCCTTCCACACTGCCCTAGTGGAGGTTCTCCATGAGAACCCTGCCCCTGCAGCAAACTCCTGCCTGGATGCCCAGGCATTTTCATACATCCTCTGAAATCTAGGCAGAGGCTCCCAAACCCCAGTTCTTGATTTCTGTGCACTTGCAGGCTCAACATCACATGGAAGCTGCCAAGGCTTAGGGCTTGCACTCTCTGAAGCCATGGTCTGAGTTCTACACTGGCCACTTTCAGCCACAATTGGAGTGGCTAGGACACAGGGCACAAAGTCCTTAGGCTACACACAGCACAGGTACCCTCAGCCCAGTCTACAAAACCATTTTTGCCTCCTATGTCTCCAGGCCTGTGATGAGAGGGGCTGCCATGAAGACATCTGACATGCCCTGGAGACATTTTCCCCATTGTCTTGGGGAATAACATTCAGCTCCTCATTATTTATGCAAATTTCTGCAGCCTACTTGATTTTCTCCTCAGAAAATGGGATTTTCTTTTCTGTTGCATCATCAGGCTGCAAATGTTCTGAAGTTTTATACTCCGTTTCTCTTATAAAACTGAATGCCTTTATCAGCACCCAAGTCAAATCTTGAATGCTTTGCTGTTTAGAAATTTCTTCTACCACATACCCTAAATCATCTTTCTCAAGTTCAAAGTTCCACAAATCTCTAGGGCAGGGGCAAAATGCCACCAGTCTCTTTACTAAAACATAACAAGAGTCACCTTTGCTCCAATCCCCAACAAGTTCCTCATCTCCATCTGAGACCACCTCAGCCTGGATTTCATTGTCCACATCATTATCAGCAATTTTGTCAACAAGTCTCTAAAGAGTTCCAAACTTTCCCACATTTTCCTGTCTTCTTCTGAGCCTTCCAAACTGTTCCAACCTCTGCCTGTTACCCAGTTCCAGTTGATTCCACATTTTCAGATATCTTTTCAGCAGCATCTCCTCTACTGGTACCAATTTACCATATTAGTTCATTTTCACACTGCTACTAAAGACATGCTGAGACTGGGCAATTTACAAAAGAAAGAGGTTCCATGTGGCTGGGGAAGCTTCACAATCATGGTTGAAGGCAAGAGGGGCAAGTCACATCTTATGTGGATGATGGTAGACAAAAAGAGAGCTTGTGCAGAGAAACTCTCATTTTTCAAACCATCAAATCTTTTGATACTTATTCACTAGCATGAGAACAGCACAGGAAAGACCAGCTCCTATGATTCTATTACCTCCCATCAGGTACCTTCCACAACATGTGGGAATTCAAGATGAGATTAGGGTGAAGACACAGCCAAATCATATCACATGCCATGATAAGTACACAATATATATTTTGCAAGAACATGTTAAAACCGTTATGTACCATCTGAGAATGTTTGTCTATGTGTAGAGAGAACAATGGGAGTGGGATATAGGAATTTAAGTGCGGATGTGGGAAAAGCATTCCCTTATACACTGCTGGTGAGAATGTAAATTAGTACAACCACTAAGAAAGATGGTATGGAGATTTCTCAAAAAGCTAAAAGTAGATCTACCATTTAATCTAGCAATCTCACTACTGCGTATCTACCCAAAGGAAAAGAAGTAATTATGTAAAAAAGACACCTTCTTGTGCAAGTACATTGCAGCACAATTCATAATTGCAAAGTTACGGAAACAACTGAAGTACCCGTCAACCAATGAGTGGATAAAGAAAATGTGATGTCTATATACCATGAAATATTACTCAGCCAAAAAAAAAAAAAAAAAAAAAAGAAATCATGTCTTTTACAACAACTTGGATGGAACTGGAGGCTATTATCCTAAGTGAAGTAAATCAGAAACAGAAAACCAAATACCACATGTGGCTTTTAAGTGGGAGCTAAGCTATGGGTACGCAAAGTATTCAAGAGGTGTACACAATTCTACCTATTGTGTACAACGTACACTGTTCAGGTGATGGGTACACTAAAAGCCCAGACTGCACCACTATATAATTTATCCATGTAACCAAAAACCATGTGTACCCATGAAAGTATTGTAAAAAAAAATTTTTTTTTGAGATCGAGTTTTGCTCTTATTGCCCAGGCTGAAATGCAATGGCACTCTCTCTGCTCACTGCAACCTCTACCTCCCAGGTACACGTGATGCTCCTCTCTCAGCCTCCCAAGTAGTTGTGATTACAGGCATGCACCACCATGCTGGGCTAATTTTTTTGTATTTAGTAGAGATGGGGTTTCACCATGTTAGTCAAGCTGGTCATTAACTCCTGACCTCAGGCGTGTGCCTGATTACAGGCGTGATTACAAGTGTGTGCCACCACACCCGACCTGGAAAAAAACAAATTTAATAAGATAAAATAAAAACTTTTTAAAGGAATTAATAAACAAACAATAAACAAAACAAGAAAAGACCCGTGAATGGACTCATGATGGTAAAGTGCCATGAACTAAGAAAAGCAATGAACTTTTTTTTTTTTTTTTATAGAGTCTTACTCTATGGCCCAGGCTGGAGGGCAGTGGCACAATCTCGGCTCACTGCTCACTGCAACCTCCACCTTCCAGGCTCAAGTGTTCTTTCACCTCAGCTTCCCAAGTAGCTTGACTATAGGTGCCAGGCCCGGCTAATTTTTGTATTTTTTTGTAGAGATGGGGTTTTACCATGTTGCCCAGGCTGGTCTCGAACTCCTGGGCTCAAGTGATCTGTCCACCTCTGCCTCCCAACTGCTGGAATTACAGTCATGAGCCACCACACTCAGCCAGCAGATGTTTTTATGTTTGTATGCATCAATGCACCTGAAGCAAAAACAAAGAACTATATAAAAGAAACTGAAGAAGGTAGAAAAGAAAGGATGGAGGGAGGAAGAGAGAGAGAGGGAGAGGGCAACAGAGGAGCATCAGGGTGTGACTCAGATAAAATGTAAAGGAACTGATGGCAAAGACAAGTTCTGTTTCCAGCTGTAGGGAAGGAAGAGGAATTCTCGATTCCTTCCTTTTCTCACAAAGGTGACATTCAGGATAATGAGTGGGCCACATTCAATGTGTCTCTACATATGTTTTCTTCTAAGGCACAAGGCCAATTATGAGAAAAGCATTTATCATTTGTAGCCTCCAACATCTTGACACCATCCCTGTATTTTAATAGTTCTCCACCGTGTTCATCTTGCCTTTCACAGGAAGATGTCAGAACATTCATTTTCTCAGTTCACTTGCAGCTAGGCTGTAGACATGTGACCTGGATCATCACTCAGTCATACCTATTTGAGATTTTAATTTGGTGACTGTATTAGTCACAGTTTTTCAGAGAAACAGAAGCAACAGTACATTGTGTATATATACATACATATATATATAATATATATATATTTTTTTTTAAAAAAGAGAGAGACAGAGATTTATTATAAGAAATTGGCAGCAGGGCACGGTGGCTCATGCCTACAATCCCAGCACTTTAGGAGGCCAAGGCGAGCAGACCACTTGAGATCAGGAGTTCAAGACCAGCCTGGCCAATGTAGTGAAACCCCGTCTCTACTAAAAATACAAAAATTAGCTGGTCACGGTGGCATGCACCTGTAATCCCAGCTACTTGGGAGGCTGAGGTAGGATTATTGCTTGAACCTGGGAGGTGGAAGTTGCAGTGAGCCGAGGTCACGCCATTGTACTCCAGCCTTGGCAACAGAATGAGACTCCATCTCAAAAAAAAAAAAAAAAAAAAAGGGAATTGGCTCATGTAATTATGGAGGTTGACACGTTCCAAAATCTGCAGTCAGAAAGCTGGACACCCAGGAGAGCTGATGATGTGGTTTCAGTCTGAATGCTGGCTGGCTCAAGACTCAGGAAGAGCCAATATTCAGTATGAGTAGAAAAGGAGAAAACAAACAAACAAACAAAAAAACCTATGTCTCAGCTCAAAAGCAGTCAGGCAGGAGGTAGGATGAATTCCTCCTTACTCCTGGGAGGGTGAGAGTTTTGCTCTACTCAGGCCTTCACCAGATGGGATGAGTCCCACCCACATTGGGGAAGAGGATCTCCTTTACTCAGTCTACGAATTCAAATGTTAATCCCATCTAGAAAACCCTCATAGACCTTCCCAGAATAACGTTCCACCAAATGTTGGAGCACTCGTAGCCCAGTGAAGTTGACACATAAAATTAACAATCATAGAGAGCAATGTGAGAAAGAGTATGCATGAGAAATCAAGCACCTTGGTGGTCACACAGATGGTGGCATCTGCTTCTTTGGGGCTAGCAAGGGAAGACCTTCTAGCATTCCATTGCTCATCATGGGTAGACACTATGGTGGTGGTGTTGAGAGGTGGCAGTGGCACTGCTTTGCTAAAACAGATCTGCAGCCTGGTTGAGCATGGTTGGGCATGGTTCCTGGCTGGGCTATTATGTTCCTGGTTTGGCTCTTCAGCCTTCCCAAGTCTCCGTGAGTGCCCTATCTCCTTTAATACTTACAAGGAATGACTTTTTTTCTTTTGTAACTAATAATCCTGATTGATACAAGCCCACAAATACCACTTTCAGGTTATAACTTTTGCACTGCACAAATATATATATTAATGCAAGGCACTACACTACATGATGGGAATACAAAGGCAAAAGCCTTCCTGCTCTTACTGGCATTTGAGTGGGGCAATGCCAGTTATCTAGGATAGAAAACCAGATTGTGGTCAGACCATGATAAGCAACAACTCTATGGACAAAAGCCATGTGCCAAGAATGGTAGAGCAGAAAAATGGAGGGTCTTCCTCCTTAAGTCATCACTGAATCTTCTTTAAGTGACCATACTGCCCTGAATTGCTTTTCTTCAGATATCTTAACTGGAGGGGGAAAAACACAACTCACACCCTTTTTCTCTATAGCAGTGGTTCTCAGTCAGGGACTATTTTCCCCCAAAGATACATTTCTATGAGATATTTTTGGTTTTTACAACGAGGGGAGTACTACTGGCGTCTAGTGAGCAGAGGCCAAGAATGATGCTAAACATTTCACAATGCACAGGACAGCCCTTCACAATAAGGAATTATCTGGTTCAAAATGTCCACAGTGCTGAAGTTCAGAAACCTTGCTTTATAGCTATGCCTTGTCAGGTTCTGTGTAACTAACAACAGAGCACAATCATATCTGATATGGGTAGGAAGTATTATAATTCTCATTTTACATATGGAAAAACTAATGTATGGAATTAAGTAATTTGCCTACATCATTGTGACATAGGCAAATCTCTCTTAAATTTATTTACCTATCTATGGCAATTTACATTTTACCTGGCACATTGCTATCCCGCTAAGGCTTTACTTCTCAGATTCCGTTTCAGCAAAGAAGAGCCATGTGATCAAGTGCTGGTTGAAGGGCTATGACCAGAAATGATTAATACAACTTCTTGGTCATGCCCCTTAGTGGTAGAAATATGCCTTCCCTTCCTTCTCCTGTCTACTGTCTAGAATACCGACATGAGAGTGTGAACTGGAGCAGCCTTCTTGGAGCAAGAGTTGGAAACAGAATTTTGAGCGTGGAAAGGCTATTTGAAAAAAGAGATCCTGCATTCCTAATACTGGTAGAGCTTCCATAGCAGTTCTGGACCATCTACCTGGAATTAACAGCCCAAATCACCTCACCCAGAATTTTACATGTTATATAAACTAATTTCTAACTTGTTTAAGGCACTGATTTTTTTGAATCCCGTTGTTATAGAAGCCATGCCTGTAGCCTAACTAATACAGATACACAGTTACCAAATGGAGGACTGGAATTCAAACCCAAGTGCACCTTCATGTGCATGGAACCCATGCCCTTAACCACTTGAATTGTACAGAACCCATTGTATCTCTTTGTCTTCCTCCTTTCCACATCATTATCCTATCCCTGCCACAATAACCTCTCTTTGTTACTGATTTAGGCGTTCCAACAAATCTACTGCCTCTCCCCCTTCCTCACTCCAGTTCTGCACAGAGTAAACTCTAACTACTCCTATAGGAGCAACATCAGAAACTCTAAAGAATTCTTTCTCCATTGACTTTATCAGCTATTGTTCCAGAATTAGTGAGCCAGATCCCAGTAAAATGAAGCTGTTAGACTGAATGAGATCCAGGATCTGTTTAGTACCCAGAATATTCTTATCTTCTCAGGTAATTTCTTCTTACTGTCATAGGCAGAGGGGTTGCAAAAAAAAAAATCATACAAGTATATGTCACTCTTTAGCTAAGTAAAACCTACAGGCCATTTCAGGTTCATATGTCATGCTATGCATACTTCCCCAGAGGAGAGGATATATTTTATTTTAAATACATAATTTAGGACTTACACCTGAAAATATGACTGATGGGCTTCCCTTTCACAAGCCAAAACTATTTCCAAAGACAGCGTGTCTCATATTTCCCAGAGGAAGAGGTGAAGCAGACTAAAATGAGTTAGAGTTCTGATGGGAAATGGGGTGTGACAGACCTTTTTCACAGTAGATTTTTACTTTAAATGAACATATATGTTTTAGCATGTCAGTGACCCAAAGAATTATCCTCCAAGGTATTTAGTATTTTCAAGGCAAAGGCATATATTATCTGTGTATAAAAGACTGGAGAGAAGAAAACTAAGGTTTCAGAATGAAAAATCCTGAGAAAGGTCATACTCAGTGTCATAGCAGTGTGGCACAGGTTTCTTGGGAACTGGACTCAGGTTTATACAATTTAGAGATTATCTAATATATTTCATATATCATTAATATGTATTAGGCATTTAATGTAAGAGCAACACTGAAATCCAAACTTAAGAAAGAGAATGATCAAGCAATGTGATTTTCTTTACATAAAGGTCAGTGTAGAGTTCATTTTGATGAGTTCCCCAATGCAGTTCCAGGTTGGTATTCTATTTAGAATGCTTTTGGTTGCAGGAAGCTGAAAAAATGCAACTATGGGTGGCTTAAATGTTAAGTAATGTTGAGGTTCTCACATGACAGGAAATCTTAAGGTAGGACAGTCCTGGAGTTGATCTATTCAAAACTCAGGCAGGTCATCAGGAACCAGATGCATCTGCGTCTCCCCTCTGCCGTCTTCAGCATACTGACACTCCTTGTGGACCCAAGATGGTCAAAGCAGAGTAAAAGATGAAGTGCTGATGACAGCATGGAGACAGACATGCCACAACCTCTCACTGTGTCTTTAAAAAAAAACAAAACAAAACAAAACAAAAAACAACAACAAAAAATCCAGGATGCCCTAGAGTAGACTTTCCTTTAAATATTACTGGCAAAATTGGTTTTACATGCCCATTCCGAAATGAGCTCTTAGAAAGGGGACTAGGATTACTATCTTTGCTTAGATTAATACAGATTGCCTTTGTGGATCAGGGAAGTTCAGCTTTCTCTAAAACACAAGGCCACCAAATATCTAATTTAAAGGAATTATATTTTTACTAAAGCCAAAGAGGAAGATTGGCTATTGGATAGGGAACCAATGATGTTCTTCAGGTTTTGCATTTGTCTTAAATACTTTCAAGGCAAAGGCATATATGGAGAGAGGTTTATAACATCTGCATGTATAAGGCTGAACAGAAACCAGTTTAAAGATCCATAACAACTTGGAGTGAATTGAAAGTGGCAAGTGGGTGCTACTGCGAAATGCCCATGAACACAAAGCACAAAGTCAGTATTACAGTGTAAGCATAAGAGAGGATAAGTTAAAAAAAAAAAAAAAAAAAAACCTGTGGTATTGTAAAGTGAGAACCAGATTGGAAATCGGAATTGGAAGCAGCCCAAGTTCTGCCCCTTGCTGGTGTTACGGCTTTGAGCACACATAAATTTCCTTAACTTTAGTTAATTAGTCTGTAAAAATAAATACAGTTGCTTGCCTTGAAGGGTGTTTCTGAGGGCCAAATGAGGTAATGCAGTCATTTATTCAAGTATTATTTAATAAGTGCTTACTGTGTATTATGACACAATCTTTGCCCTAAAGAAGCACAGCTTAAAGGGCCAATGCAAGAAGGAAAGTGGCAATGACAACACATTGTTCAAACAGGGCTGAGCATTTTGGGCTGCGGGAAAACAGAAGAGAGCCCTCCTCACTCAATCATGATGTGTCCAGAAAGGAGTCCCAGAGAAAATAACATCTGATCTGAGAAAAGAGAGAAACAAGGAGCAGAAATTAGGTACGTGAAAGAAGGGCAATTCAGGCGGAGAAAGGGGCATAGAGCGAGACAGAGAGAAAGAGTAGTTTAGGAACCTGTTAATAAGTGCAGTATAACTGCATTTGAGAAGGTAGCATAAGTTTGGGGAAATCATTAAAGACAAGACCAGAGAAGTTCAGCACAGATCAAAGAGTGATAAGCATCTTTTTTGTTTTTTGTTTTTGAGACAGGGTCTCACTGTCACCCAGGCTGGAGTGCCTTGGCTCAGGTGATCCTCCCACTTCAGCCTCCCAGGTAGCTGGAACTACAGGTGCATGCCACCATGCCTGGCTAATTGTTTTGTATTTATTGTAGAGACGGAGCTTCAACATGTTGCCTAGACTGGTCTTGAATACCTGGGCTCAAACAATCTGCCTGCCTCTGCTTCCCTAAGTGGTAGGATTGCAGACATGAGCCACCACACCCAGCTGTGGTTAGCATTTTAAACCTCTTTAATTAGGGGATTCAAAATTTATTCTATTTGTCATATAGAGTCATCTAAAAAGGATTTTAAGCAGAAATTGCATGATCATTTTTTTCTCTTTAGAAAGATGACTCTGACTTTCTGGCAGAGACTATTTGGTTGTTACACAATATATATTTTCTCACATTTTCCTTAATAGTAGAAATAGTAATTTTTAGTTAAATCCACAGGCACTTGAAATAAGCCCCACATTTGACAGCCTTTCATAGCTAAGTGTGGCAGTAGGACTAAGTAAAGTCTGATGAGCTGTAAGCAGAACAAATATGTTTAACTTCTAGGAAGTTAACCCTTTCTTTGCCATTTTCCCCTCTTGCTAGTTGACACAGTGGTTGTGATTGTCGTTGTTCAATTAAATACTTCGGAACACATAGAAAAATTCACATGTTAAAGATAGCAAAGTAGCAAGATAGAACAAACTTGGGTCCATGCCAAGGAACTCTACTTTTAACCCTGGACCCACCTAACATCAGACTTCTTTTGCATGAGAGAAAAATAAATTTATATCTTGCTTATTTTTATTTTATTTCTTAAATAGCCAGACCTTAAATGATATAGAATGCAGTACGCAAAGTGAATTGAATGGCAGCAAAATTGGACATCCCAGTTAGAAAAATGATGCAAGTGAAATGATACCAGTGAAAAATGATAGTTACTTGAAGTAGGAAAGTGAGAGTTAGCATTCACAGAAGCTAGTGATTTATGGGAGGTGGGAGATAACAAAGAATGTTGACACTATTGATATTTTAGGCTGGTAATCCTTTGTTGTAGGGGGATATCCTGTGCACCGTAGGATGTTTTGCAGCATCGCTGGCCTCTACCCACTAGATGCCATTACTACCCCACCCCAGTCATAACCATAAAAAATGACTCCAGACAATACCAAATGTACCCTCAGGGATAAAATCACTCCTGGTTGAGAACCACTGATACATGGGAAATTTTAATGGTTGTAAGTGAGACACTTGCATGGCGTCCCTCTGGCCTTAATAATTGTTTCAGGAATTGGCATATAACACATAATTCACATCAAGAAAATGTGAAAGGAAATTTCTGAGATTTTGTAGGAAAAGTTTCTATGCTTCCAAAAAACCTATAAGAAGGGATGGCTTTCCTTCTTCTGAATATTGTTTGTGTGCCAAGGTGAAGTCAGGACCAGCTGCAGCCATCTTGTGCCCAGTTGATTCATGTAAGAGAGCAGACCTGTAGCCACAGGATGGAATGATGTCTGATCAGTTTTCTACCCCTGGTATTCCAATTAAGTGAGCCAAAATTTCCTTCATAATTTAATCCATTTTGAGTTGGGTTTTCTTGTATTTATAGCCAGACTTCTAACCTACCCAGTGACTTTGGCAGACTCTCATGGCTTGAGAATTAAAGGGGAGGTGAAGAGTAAGAGAGTAAGACCCTAGTTACAAATAACTTATTATATATTTCCAAAACAACTAAAAGAGAAGATTTGGAATATTTGCAACACAAAGAAGTGATAATATTTGAGGTAATGGATATCTCAACTACCCTGATTTGATCATTACAGTTTGATTGCATGTGTCAAAATATCATGTGATCCCTGTAAATATGTACAACTATTACATATCTATTTTACAAAAGTTTAGCGGTGAAAGAAGGATACATATAAGGCAGAAGATGGAGGCGGAGTTTGACAGAGGCTTATTTGCTTATTTAAATATGTGGAGGACTTGAGTCTGTTTAAATGATAATGGGAAGGGGTCAGTAAAAACAGAAATGGTTGTAAATAGAGCAAGGATGAGGAAAAAATTCGGTACTGCAAAGTCCCTGGGGGGTGGGGGGTGGGGGAAGGGACAAAAAGGATGAAATTCCAGGAGAGGTGGAATGACTTATTGTGAGTCAACGGAGGAAGAACGTGTCTCCCATGCTGACATCAGGAATGGAAAAGAAGATGCAGATACATTTGTAATGTAGATTACAAAAGAAAAGTTCTTTTTTTTTTATCATTTCAATTTTTCTACAGAGTAGCAGGGAAAGGGGAAGAGGATGTAGATCAAATGCATGGAGAAATTCTCAGAAACTCTAAGGAACTGTCCAGATAGAAAATGCTCTACTTAATTTACATATATTGGAGCTGTTAGCAGGTAACTGGTATCACAACTATTGGACAAAGCAAGTTCTTGTCATTCTTCACCCTATAGAAGGTGCCCTAGAGACAGGTTAAAGCAGAGATGCCTGAGATGAACATCAACATAAAATAGAGATGCCTGTGCTTTACATACTGAGAGGTTACAAAGGTCAAAGGGGGCTCCCAAAACTCAAGGCTGTTTCCTCTTGATGACCTATGTTGTCCATCTAAGCCCGTCTGCTGAGATGGAGTTCAGAGCTGGGGCACTCATTACAGCTATTGTTCATCAAACAAATGTGAGAAATGGCTGTTTAAAGTCCATTTTAACATGGCTTTCCTCTCAAACCTCTTGTCTGAACTTTAATAATAGAATGTTTGGAAATCGTTAAGTAGTTGCCTTGACTTGTTTAATGCGATGGCTATAGACATTTCATCGAGCTGACATAGGATTTATGTCTCAATAACACAATAACATTTAGTGAGCACTGTGGTTTCAGAACGATTTATGTCTGATCTGCAATGGGAGAATGATTTACACTCAAGTGAGGGGCAGAGTTATGAGAGACTCTGCTAAGACACCCTGTATCCTGTTGCTTACCTGCTTGCTTTCCACTAGAGGTGGAGGGGAGATGGCAATATTCACCCTCTGACATATTTCCTTATGGTTTTTTCATTAGAAAAAAAATAGAAGTCTGAACTTACTAGCTTATCTCTGCAAAATGTTTCCAATTACTCTGGTTTCCATTAGTTTTTTCTGTAAACTCCAAATTGGTCTTGGACAGCACCAGGGTGAGAGCAATCACAGGAACTCCACACCAGACAGGACTCTTCAGTTTTGCCATCGCTAATCTGACCTTATTGAAGGGACCGTGGCGACGGCCAAGTTTTGCACATCTACTTGTAGATCATCTCAGTGCCAAGGTCACTAGATGTTTTTTTCAAGCCTCTAGTGATACCCACAACAAATAAACCAGTGGGTCCTCAGGTTCCTAGGGAGATCACAGTCAAAACGGGATGGCCTCTTGGAAACCAAGAGGCAGAAAAAGCCCCAGGGTTGGCTCAGATCATGGCGGCATGCCTGAGATGGCATCCTGGCTGCACTGTTATCTAGCTCTGCAACACTGGCTTGTTGCCTAATCTGTTTGTGCCTCAGTTACCTCATCTATAAATTGGAACAATCGTACCTAATTCAGGGAGATATTCTGAGAAAATGTGACTAAGAATATCCAAAATGCCAATAGTGGGATCGTTAGAGAGATAAAGGAAACAAGTAGAGCCAAGAAATGAACAATCATCTTGAAAAGGAAAAAGAGAATTGGACTTATTATTAGAATTCTGATTTTACATTCCAACTCTGTTTTTCGTTAGCTATAGAAATGATAACTGGTATGCCATGCAACTATTACAAGAAGTACATAAAAAATCATTTGTGAAAACACCTAATAATCACAGATATTGAAGGTATAAGAATTCTCTTCCTTCTTTCCATGCAAGCAAGAAAGTGGATGAGCTTAAATCTTGATTATCAATGTGTTAGGTCATAAGGACGATGTCTGTTTTGTAGGGTAAGGCTGTCCTTGGACAAATTTGTGAAGCAACCATAGGTTTCCTCTAGCACCTTCCCACTTTTCCTTCTAGATCTTTTTCTCCAGTCAGGAGCACCTACTTCCTGACTCCACATAGATTTTCCTTTTCAAATTGTTGTCACAGGTAAAAAGCAATACTTACTTCTTGATAAATAATGGTAAAAAAAAAAAAATTGTAAATACAAGGGTACTGGAATTTTAATACAAAAACTCCAGCAGACAAAGAAAAACTGTAGAGACTCACAGGGCACTATAATGATAAGAATGACATTTTTCAAAGGCTTTTTTTGGATGCAAGCCTTTTCAAGCCTTTCCATCTTTTCCACAGTATAATGTAGTCAAATAGCCTGAGCTTTCTAGGTTTTCCACATCCTTCTCTTTTTGCCCAAGCCAGTTCTCACCAACCTGCTCTTTCTTTTCCTTTTCCTTTTCTTTTTTTTGTTTTGGGTTTTGTTGTTGTTGTTGTTTGTTTGTTTGCAACAGAGACTCACTCTGTTCCCTAGGCTGGAGTGCAGCGGCATGATCATGGTTCAACGCAGACTTGATCTCACCTCAACTTCCCAAGTAGCTGGGACTACAGGCACACACCACCACATTCGACTAATTCTGTATATTTTGTAGAGACGGGATCTTCTCATGTTGCCTAGGCTAGTCTCAAACTTCAGGCCTCAACCAATCCTCCTGCCTCGGCCTCCCAAAGTCTTGGGATTATAGGTGTGAGCCACTGTGCGGCGCCCAACCTGCTCTTTTCTTGTGTGGTCCTATCAGCCCTAGTCTTTTTGTAATCGGTTCTGTCCTTCTGTATATCTGTCACTAAGCCATTCTAAGGGCTCTCACCCTGGACAGGAAGGATGATGATTTCATGTTGTCATAGATTTTTTTTCTTCTTCTTTTTCCTCTGCTACACATTTGTTACCATGAAAATAAATGTCCAGACCAGTTCAAATTTCTCACAATGAAAAGCACCTGGATTCTTGGTGCTTTCTGTTACTAGTTTAAGAAAAATCTGCATAAGCTATTGAACTTGAATTTAATTCAAGTATTTGTTTTCTAAACAATAAGGAAATAGGAAGTGAAAACACACGTGGGTTTCAAAAAAAATGCCTCAAAGTTGCCCAATCATTCTTTCTCAAACGATTTTATTTCCTTTGGATCTGAGGAAAAGTAAATAAATTATAACTGATTTAGTTTAAGAAAAATTGTTGAAGGTGAGAAAAATGGATTAGTAAATAGATCCACAGTTGCACTATTTCTTCAATTTGATTCTGCAAGTAGTTACTTACCACATACATGAATGTTGCTAGGTATTGTCCAGGGCACAACTTAGATCTGGCGCCTGCTCCCTGAGACAGCACACCCTCTGCATATATGATACTGAGTTTACCAGACTGTATTCAAATTACCTGTCTAGGTTGTCCATCTGTCTCCACTAGTCAGTGAGCTACTCCAAGGGAGGAGTGTGACTTAGTTATCTTTGTGATTCAGATGTCTTCTATCCTCTGTTGACACCTCAAGTCAATTTTGATGCAGATTTCAGTACTACTTAATATCCTCCATGAAAAAAAGAAAAAAGCACCAAAAGCATTCTTGAACAATAGAGATTTTGGTGAAGCTTTTGTAAGATTATGTTGGGGATTTAAAATCATAATCCCCACAACAACCTCTTAAAGCTTTTTATCAGACGTGAGTTTTCTCCCAATTCCTCTTGTCTCCTCAGAGAGTCAATGCAGTAGTTATGTTAGTTCAGCAGGCGAAGTAAATGAGGCCTCAGATCCAGTCCTCGCCACCCTTTCCAGGCAAACAGCCCAAGTGTGGGCGGTAGCCATCCAGAAGCACCCCAACTTCTTTTTTCCTGCACATAGGCACTGTCCACTTTGCAAACCATGTGCCCCTAGGAGCTACTTCTCAGCTGAACAAGAACTTTCTTTTTCTACTTTTTATGAAGTTTTAATGACTTAGAGGCTGTAATTCTTCTCCACCCTCTGAAATTGCATTTGTCATTTTTATGGTGTTCAGCTCCTTTCTTGCCCTCATACCCACCCCATCTGCTACCCTGCAGTCAGGCCACAGTGAGATTACCAATGAGAATGCATTTTTATTTTTTGTATTTGATTCTCTGGAGTTCTGACAACACCAGGCACATAGTAGGCTCTCAGTGCATGTATGTTAAACTGAACTTCATTTAGAATAAAAATTTTAAAAGTAAGAAACAAGTATAAAACATTACTAAACCAATGCCAAAAGAACATTAGAGATAACAAATGCAAAGTAGTCTTATAATAGAAAGTGGTATCACTTTTAAGTCAGTAGGAAATAATGTGTCTGGGCCAAATTTGCTGTGGTATCAACATAATTCTTACTAACATCCAGTTTTAGCATGTGAACAATTTATCTTTTTTAATAGAAAAATCTATAAAAATAATCTCTTCTTAACTGCCAATAAAATTTAATTCAGGGCAATAGAAAATGGAGAAAGTTTGCTCACCATTAGTGAAATGTTTGAATTATAAAATGTCTTCAGAGAAATACAGTTTTGTTACTTCCAATTCCTGGGTGACATCTAATTAGAAAAACAAAGTTTTGCCAAATGGAGGAACTTTAGTAATCTGTTTTAGTGAGTACATTAAACTTTGTGATGAAAATATGAATTACTGTACCACAAATAGACCTTTCCAGAATTAGGAAATGTTCTCTCTCATAAGTGAAATCTCTCTCTTTCCATTTTTATTAAAAGTCATGATCATTCAGTAAATTACTTGTAAATAATGTAAGAGTAAATTTCATTTTCGCATCTGTGAAAGTGGTCATTTTTATAAATACTGAGGCCTCAGTGTTGACTTTACTTTTTGTTTTGGTGCTGCTGGTATGTAGGATTACTATTCCTTCTGTTACAACCTCCTGCTCATTGTCCCCACTTTCCAAAATCCTCACACACATAGACACTATTTTCCCTTCCAAGAAATCCTCAAGGAAGAGAATATAGAAGTACCACTATTGGATGTGGTCAGGGCTCATAAATAAAAGAGTTAAATTTCAGTTACCTGGAAATACTTACATTCTGCCAAGGCTGCAATCATTCTCTCACTTATAAATTCTAAGTTTAAATTAAATCAAATCCCAGTCTTTCTTGGTTCCAACTCTTCCCTTTTGGCAAGACTTGTATTCTTGGTTCAAAGAAAGAAAGGCTTTCTTTTTTTTTTTTTAAGAGGCTAAAGTCTTCTTGAACATTGAATGGCTTTTACAAAGTACCATTTGGTTGTTTAAAAGATTAAAAAACAGCTGCGTTACATTTTCTTTGAAATGTACACTTAGTTAAAAATTAAAAAAAGTAAAAGTACTAGAGAAAAACACTTTTGGTTTTGCCAAGACCCAAACCATTTAGGAGGAAGATGGGGTAAGAGAGGGGAAAAAAGAATAGTCTGAAATGTATTGCCAAACCCGTTCCCCCTCCTGTGGCAGTGAAGTTCAGTAAGCCCAAAATAAAATAGTGCAAGACACAAAATTCGATTGAACTGGTTCTGGAAACAGTTATAGGTCTGGTAAGTGTGAAGGGATTTAATAAATATTTCTCATCTCTGTTCTCTACTATCCCAAGAATAGTTACAGTCATTTTTTTCTTACCAGTTTCTGAATTTTGCCAAACTCTCTCCGATAGAAGTTTCCTAAATAGAGGAATTGAATTTAAGTAGGAAACTACATTCTAGTCGCTTAAGTTCCTGGAAACATGTTTGTACTACAAATAGTAAATAAATAATAAAAGTGATTCCAGGGAATGAAAAGTTGCTAGCTCCTGCCAAACTGCTTTCATCACTCAACAGAAAGACAAAAAGTCAACCTTGTCCTAAAATTGTAGGTAAAATGGGCCCATATGTGGTGATGTTGACTTAAATTCAATTTAACAAACACTGTTCAGCACCTACCATGTTCAAATCACAGAACTAGGTGCTATAAGTGGATTAAAAGCATGAGCAAGTAGCTAAAAAATGGATAGAGGAAAGAGAAGGGAAGGGAAAAACTAAAAAGCAAAGTACAGAATAGAACCAGAAAACAAAAATCTTCTATTTTTCAACATAAAATTGTTTTATTCAATTCAAAAGTTCTCAAGATGCAAAACTTTATGAAATTATCCTTTTTCTAAAGTAGTTTTCAGTTTGGGGTACAGAAATACATATCAAAAACTTGCATTTGAAGTATCATATAATTATTCAATTATTCCAGAAACAAAGTGTTTCAAAGTGACTGAATTTGGAGTGATTAATTGTGCTTTATTTGAAAGGCTCCCTTTAGAATTTCCAGAACGAAGTTAAGCGACAAGAAAAATATTTTTACGGTTTCATACATTTGCAAGGCATGATTCTAACAGCCTCATGCCAGTGTTGGCAAAACTGAGAAAAGCTAATCTGTACTTGCAGTTTTTAACCTTTTCAGATTTCTTTTTACCCCCAACACAACCTCAATAGACTCAAAATTTTAATGACACTTTCCTGCTGCCTATATTTTTTCACTGAAAGATAATCTGATATGTTAATTAACTAAATGTCATTAACTAAAATGATACCATTTTACATTTTCCTGTCTTTCTACTTTTTTTTTATTATTATACTATTAGTTTTAGGGTACATGTGCACAACTTGCAGGTTTGTTACATAGGTATACATGTGCCATGTTGGTTTACTGCACCCATCAACTCATCACTTACATTAGGTGTTTCTCCTATTGTTATCCCTACCCCAGCCCCCAACTCCCCAAACAGGCCCCACTGCGTGATGTTCCCCACCCTGTGTCCAAGTGTTCTCATGTTCAATTCCCACCTATGAGTGAGAACATGCGGTGTTTGGTTTTCTGTCCTTGTGATAGTTTGCTGAGAATGATGGTTTCCAGCTTCATCCATGTCCCTGGAAAGAACATGAACTCATCCTTTTTTATGGCTGCATAGTATTCCATGGTGTATATTCCATATTTTCTTAATTCAGTCTATCATTGATGGGCATTTGGGTTGGTTCTAAGTCTTTGCTATTGTGAATAGTGCCGCAATAAACATACATGTGCATGTGTCTTTATAGTAGCATGATTTATAATTCTTTGGATATACACCCAGTAATGAGATTGCTGGGTCAAATGGTATTTGTAGCTCTAGATCCTTGAGGAATCACCACACTGTCTTCCACAATGGTTGAAATAATTTACACTCCCACCAACAATGTAAAACCATTCCTATTTCTCCATATCCTCTCCAGCATCTGTTGTTTCCTGACTTTTTAACAATTGCCATTCTAACTGGCATGAGATAGTATCTCATTGTGGTTTTGATTTGCATTTCTCTGATGACCAGTGATGATGAGCATTTTTTCATGTGTCTGTTGGCTGCATAAATGTCTTCTTTTGAGAAGTGTTTGTTCATATCCTTTGTCCACTTTTTGATAGGGTTGTTTGTTTTTTTCTTTTAAATTTGTTTGAGTTCTTTGTAGATTCTGGATATTAGCCCTTTGTCAGATGGATAGACTGCAAAAATTTTCTCCCATTCTGTAGGTTGTCTGTTCACTGTGATGGTAGTATTTTTTGTTGTGCAGAAGTTATTTAGTTTAATTAGATCCCATTTGTCTATTTTGGCTTTTGTTGACATTGCTTTTGGTGTTTTACCCATGAACTCTTTGCTCATGCCTATGTCCTGAATGGTATTGCCTAGGTTTTCTTCCAGACTTTTTATTGTTTTAGGTCTATTACTTAAGTCTTTAGGCCATCTTGAATTAATTTTTGTATAAGGAGTAAGGAAGGGATCCAGTTTCAGCTTTCTACTTATGGCTAGCCAGTTTTCCCAGCACCATTTATTAAATAAGGGAATCCTTTCCCCAGTTCTTGTTTTTGAAAGGTTTGTCAAAGATCAGATGGCTGTAGATGTGTGGTGTTATTTCTGAGGCCTCTGTTCTTTTACATTGATCTATATCTCTGTTTTGGTACCAGTACCATGCTATTTTGGTTACTGTAGCCTTGTAGTATAGTTTGAAGTCAGGTAGTGTGATACGTCCAGACTTTTTCCTTTTGCTTAAGATTGTCCTGGCTGTGTGGGCTCTTTTTTGGTTCCATATGAACTTCAAAGTCATTTTTTCCAATTCTGTGAAGAAAGTCAGTGGTAGCTTGATGGGAATGGCATTGAATCTATAAACTACCTTGGGCAGTATGGTCATTTGCATGATATTGATTCTTCCTATCCGTGAGCATGGACTGTTCTTCCACTTGTTTGTGTCCTCTTTTATTTCGTTGAGCAGTGGTTTGTAGTTCTCTTTGAAAAGGTCTTTCACTTCCCTTGTAAGTTGGATTCCTAGGTATTTTATTCTCTTTATAGCAATTGTGAATGGGATTTCAGTCATGATTTGACTCTCTGTTTGTCTGTTATTGGTGTATAGGAATGCTTGTGATTTTTGCACATTGATTTTGTATTCAGAGACTTTGCTGAAGTTTCATCAGTTTAAGGAGATTTTGGGCTGAGATGGTGGGGTTTTCTCAATATACAATCATGTCATCTGCAAACAGGGACATTTTGACTTCCTCTTTTCCTAATTGAATACGCTTTATTTCTTTCTCTTGCCTGATTGCCCTAGCCAGAACTTCCAACACTATGTTGAATAGGAGTGGTGAGAGAGGGCATTCCTCATCTTGTGCCACTTTTCAAAGGGAATGCTTTCAGTTTTTGCCCATTCAGTATGATATTGGCTGTGGGTTTGTCATAAATAGCTCTTATTATTTTGAGATACATTCCATCAATACCTAGTTTATTGAGCATTTTTAGCATGAAGGACTGTTGGATTTTGTTGAAGACCTTTTCTGCATCAATTGAGATAATCATGTGGGTTTTGTCATTGGTTCTGTTTATATGATGGATTACATTTATTGATTTGTGTATGTTGAACCAGCCTTGCATCCCAGGCATGAAGCTGACTTGATCATGGTGGATAAGTTTTTTGATGTACTGTTGGATTCTGTTTGCCCGTATTTTATTGAGGATTTCTTGCATTGATGTTCATCGGGGATATTGGTCTCAAATTCTCTTTTTTTGTTGTGTCTCTGCCAGGCTTTGGTATCACGATGATGTTGGCCTCATAAAATGAGTTAGGGAGGAGTCCCTCTTTTTCTATTGATTGGAATAATTTCAGAAGGAATGGTACCGTCTCCTCTTTGTACCTTTGGTAGAATTTGGCTGTGAATCCATCTGGTCCTGGACTTTTTTTGGTTGGTAGGCTATTAATTATTGCCTCAATTTCAGAGCCTGTTATTGGTATATTCAAAGATTTATATTCTTCCTGGTTTAGTCTTCGGAGGGTGCATGTGTCCAGGAATTTATCCATTTCTTCTAGATTTTCTAGTTTATTTGTATAGCGGTGTTTATAGTATTCTCTGATGGTAGTTTGTATTTCTGTGGGATCGATGGTGATATCTCCTTTATCATTTTTTATTGTGTCTATTTAATTCTCTCTTTTCTTCTTTATTAGTCTTGCTAGTGGTCTATCAATTTTGTTGATCTTTTCAAAAACCCAGCTTCTGGATTCATTGAGTTTTTCAGGGGTTTTTTGTGTCTCTATCTCCATCAGTTCTGCTCTGATCTTAGTTATTTCTTGTCTTCTGCTAGTTTTTGAATTTGTTTGCTCTTGCTTCTCTAGTTCCTTTAGTTGTGATGTTTGGGTGTTGATTTTAGATCTTTCCTGCTTTCCCTTGTGGGCATTTAGTGCTGTAAATTTCCCTGTACACACTGCTTTAAATGTGTCCCAGAGATTCTGGTATGTTGTATCTTTGTTCTCATTGGTTTCAAAGAACATCTTTATTCCCATGTTCATTATTTACCCAGTAGTCATTCAGGAGTATGTTGTTCAGTTTCCATGTAGTTGTGCAGTTTTGAGTGAATTTCTTAGTCCTGAGTTCTAATTTGATTGCACTGTGTGGTCTGAGAGACAGTCTGTTGTGATTTCCTTTCCTTTGCATTTGCTGAGGAGTGCTTGACTTCCAATTATGTGGTCAATTTTAGAATAAGTGTGATGTGGTGCTGAGAAGAATGTTTATTCTGTTGATTTGGGGTGGAGAGTTCTGTGGTTGTTTTCTAGGTCTGCTTATTGCAGGGCTGAGTTCAAGTCCTAGATATCCTTGTTAACCTTCTGTCTCATTGATCTGTCTAATATTGACAGTGGGGTGTTAAAGTCTCCCATTATTATTGTGTGGCATTCTAAGTCTCTTTGTAGGTCTCTAAGGACTTGCTTTATGAATCTGGGTGCTCCTGTATTGGGTGCATATATATTTAGCATAGTTCTTCTTGGTGAATTGATCCCTTTACCATTATGTAATGGCCTTCATTGTCTCTTTTGATCTTTGTTGGGTTAAAGGTTTGTTTCATCAATGACTAGAATTACATCCCTCTCCCATGTTTTTTTTTTTTTTTTTTTTTTTTTGCTTTCCATTTGCTTGGTAGATCTTCCTCCATCCCTTTATTTTGAGCTTATGTGTGTCTCTGCATGTGAGATGGGTCTCCTGAATACAGCACACTGATGGATCTTGACTCTTTATCCAATTTGCCAGATTGCATCTGTTAATTGGGGCATTTAGTCCATTTACATTTAAGGTTAATATTGTTATGTGTGAATTTGATCCTGTCATTATGATGTTAGCTGGTTATTTTGCCCATTAATTGATGCAGTTTCTTCCTAGCATCAATGGTCTTTACAATTTGGCATGTTTCTGCAGTGGCTGGTAATGGTTTTCCTTTCCATGTTTAGTGCTTCCTTCAGGAGCTCTTGCAAGGCGGACCTGGTGGTCACAAAAATCTCTCAGAATTTGCTTGTCTGTAAAGCATTTTATTTCTCCTTCATGAAGCTTAGTTTGGCTGGATATGAAATTCTGGGTTGAAAATTCTTTTCTTTAAGAATGTTGAATATTGGCCCTCACTCTCTTCTGGCTTGCAGGGTTTCTGCCGAGAGATCTGCTGTTAGTCTGATGGGCTTCCTTTTGTGGGTAACCCAACCTTTCTCTCTGGTTGCCCTTAACATTTTTCCCTTCATTTCAACCTTGGTGAATCTGACAATTATGTGTCTTGCTGTTGCTCTTCTCAAGGAGTATCTTTGTTGTGTTCTCTGTATTTGCTGAATTTGAATGTTGACCTGCCTTGCTAGGTTGGAAAAATTCTCCTGGATAATATCCTGAAGAGTGTTTTCCAACTTGGTTCCATTCTCCCTGTCACTTTCAGGTACACCAATCAAATGTAGATTTGTTCTTTTCACATAGTCCTATATTTCTTGGAGTCTTTATTCATTCCTTTTAACTCTTTTTTCTCTAATCTTGTTGTCTCACTTTATTTCATTAATTTGGTCTTCAATCGCTGATATCTCTTCTTCCACTTGATTGACTCACCTATTGAAGCTTGTGCATGCATCACGAAGTTCTCATGCCATGGTTTTCAGCTCCATCAGTTCATTTAAGGTCTTCTCTACAATGTTTATTCTAGTTAGACATTTGTCTAACCTTTTTTCAAGAATTTTAGCTTCCTTGTAATGGGTTAGAACATGCTCCTTTAGCTCAGAGAAGTTTGTTATTGCCAACCTTCTGAAGCCTACTTCTGTCAACTTGTCAAAGTCATTTTCCATCCAGCTTTGTTCCATTGCTGATGAGGAGCTGCAATCCTTTGGAGCAGAACAGGTGCTCTGGTTTTTAGAATTTTCAGCTTTTCTGCTCTGGTTTCTCCCCATCTTTGTGGTTTTATCTACTTTTGGTCTTTAATGTTGGTGACCTACAGATGGGATTTTGATGTAGATGTCCTTTTTCTTGATGTTGATGCTATTCCTTTCTGCTTGTTCATCTTCCTTCTAACAGTCAGGTCCCGCAGCTGCAGGTCTGTTGGAGTTTGCTGGAGGTCCACTCCAGACCCTGTTTGCCTGGGTATCACCAGCACAGGCTGCAGAACAGCAAATATTGCTGCCTGATCCTTCCTCTGGAAGCTTTGTCCCAAAGGGGCATCCCCCTGTATGATGTGTCTGTTGGCCCCTACTGGGAGGTGTCTCCCAGTTAAGCTACACAGGGATCAGGGACCCACTGGAGGAGGCAGTGTGTCTGTTCTCAGAGCGCAAATGCCATACTGGGAGAACCACTGCTCTCTTCAGAGCTGTCAGACAGGGATGTTTAAGTCTGCAGAAGTTTTCTGCTGCCTTTTGTTCAGCTATGCCCTGCCCACAGAGGTGGAGTCTATAGAGGCATAGGCCTTGCTGAGCTGCAGTGGGCTCCACCCACCCAGTTCCTGTTTCCTGGTCTCTTTGTTTACACTGTGAGCTACTCAAGCCTCAGCAATGGCGGATGCCCCTCCCCCGCCAGGCTGCAGCCTCGCAGTTCAATCTCAGACTGCTGTGCTAGGAGTGAGTAAGGCTCCGTGGGCATGGGACCCGCTGAGCTAGGCATGGAAGAGGATCTCCTGGTCTACCAGTTGCTAAGACCTTGGGAAAAGCGTAGTATTTGGGTGGGAGTGTCCCAGTTTTCCAGGTACAGTCTATCATGGCTTCCCTTGGCTAGGAAAGGGAAATCCCCTGACCCCTTGTGTTTCCTGGGTAAGGCGATGCCCCACCCTGCTTTGGCTTGCCCTCCATGGACTATACCCACTGTCCAACCAGTCCCAATGAGATGAACAAGGTACCTCAGTTGGAAATGCAGAAATCACCCATCTTCTGCATTGATCATGCTGGGAGCTGCAGACCAGAGCTGTTCCTATTTGGCCACTTGGAATGAATGTCCTGTCTTTCTACTTTTTAAGAAGATACTTGAGAGAGGGCTTAAATAACCCAGACGTATTGTTTTATCTCAGGATTTGTAAGTAGCCCAGTATGGTAGGAGCTATCAGAAGGCCCAGGGTAGTAGTGAACAGATGATGACTTGATAGCAGCAGGACTGAGAGGTGGCTCATCACGGCTAAACATTATTGTGCTTTTTAGTCAATTTTCAGGCACATGGTTGGCACTGGGAACCAACATGATGGAGCAGGAGTCCTGCAGATGAATAGGACCCAAAGAAAGGAATCCTGACCCCAGATGATACTCTGATCCTAGAAAGCCACACTGACTTGCAGGCAATATCCAGCCCTAACCACTAAGTTGAGTATGGGGGAGGAACCCCACTGACTGGAGAAGGAAAAGGCAGAAGCTGAAGAAAAGACCTGGAAAACTACAGAACTTCTCAGAAGGGGGCCCAGAATGAAAGCTCCATTGTAGACTGGGACAGTGATAACTTTCCTGGTGATTATAAGGGCTAGGAGGGTATGATGAAGAGTGAGGTGCTATTATAGACTCAGAATCAAAAACAAGAACCTCAGGCTCCCAAAGCTGCACATTCTCTAGGAAGTAACTGCAAGAAGTAGCTGGGAATCCAGAACAAATGGTGGGAACTCCTTTGGCCAACTCTGGAACTGACTGAGTCAAGTTAATTCAAGAACAGAACCTGCAGCCATGGAAAGGCACAGAAGGCAAGGTTGGAAAGAGGCATCAGGAGCAGGCAGAAATGGATCCCTTTACTAGTGGGAGAAATATACCAAGCGTGAAGGAAGGGACTTCCTTTGGTGGTCAAAGGGTGCTTCTATTTCTCCTTCTGAGTAGACATTTAGCTTTGGGATAATGCTGATTTTGAAGTCTGTTACAGTACTTCCTTTCCTCCTTTCAGCAGAAGACCCTGGGCAATGGATTATCTAAGCTTCAACTTTAAAACTTAATAGAATAGGATTTACATACTTTCTAACAAGGTCATTGCAAATATTATAAAATGGGAGATCTCCAAAAAATTCCAGTAGGCTAAAAATTTCATTTTTGCAAAAGCTGATGAAATTTAATAACAGAGTCATAGGAAATAAGAAATTCCTGGGTAAACTTAGGATAATAAAACATCCATTAGGGGCCATGCCTATCATTCCATTATTACCCTCTTAAAACCCTAGAAATACTGGGACTGATCCCTTTGAGACTGGGCTGGACAGGATGATCCCATACATGAAGAAACTGCTAACATGGTGGCAGTGGGTGGCTCTCCACATAATCTCACCTTACCTTGCCCAGCTCAGGTGTTGTCTTGCTAAGGACCCCATTCTACTGTGCCCACCTCTCAGGCTTTTGTCTTTCCTTCCTGTGTGGCCCTTCTAGAAATGGCCTGCCTCCCAGACTCCCTGCACCCCAGCCCAGCACCATCCCAGCCACCACACTGGCCTCACCCCAGAGATTCCTTAAGTCCAGGGTCTTCCTTTGTTCTTTGACAGTAACTAATAGTACTTGGCACCATTTAAAGGTATTTTAAATATTTAAAATATTAAAAAGATACTTAAAACCCTTATTATATTTAACTCAATTCTGGTTGCAGTCTTCTTTTTCCTAAGAGTTAACACCAGTAGGATTTCACAAATTATCCTGTCTTTAATATATTGAAAAAGCTTCTAAGATATACCTGGGGTCAGAAGTCTGAGAGCCATGAGGAGCAAGGCAAAAACCAATTATGCTAGCTCTGTTGTGTGGGCAAGTCCGTGAGATTAATAAAGCCTGCCATGCTGTATTCTGTGGGTTGTTATAAAGATCAGACTGAAATAAGAAAAACAAATGAACAAAATTATTTTGCAAATTTTGTTATTAAACTATAACATAAACCTAAATATCATCGAAAAATGTGTTTCCGTGGCACACCTGTTTTGAAAGGGGCTGGATAAGTGAGATATCGCTGTGTTTGAGTCTGTTTTATAAACAATTTAGGACTTTTAAGAAAACCCTCTGAGCTTCTCTAGCAAGGCCAAGCCTGGCCACAAGCCACTCCTGCTGCAGACTGGAATACTAAAACCCTCTTGATGGCAAATACTGTTTTATAACCCAAACCTCAACCGGTCTTCTGCGTGCAGTTCATCGTTGTTGCTACTGCTGGTTAACTTACAGGTTTTCAAAAAGGAACTGTTTCCTGTTTTTCATATCAAGACATTTGGGAACCCCTCCTCCCTGTCTCTCCTCTGAGTCTTCACCTCCCCTGCCTACCCTGTGCAACCCCCACCAGCAGGAATGTGTCACTATAAGCACCCAATAAAAAAAGCAACATGTGCCCTTCAGAAACAGGTTTATCAACTTGAAACAGTGCAATTCAGAGCAGAAAAGCTTCCTTTTCAAGTGTAAAGTAAACGTGTGCCTAGTTTTCCAAGAACCAGATGGGGCCATTGTTCTTCCAGGACCCATTTCCTCAAAATACTGTATTTTGTGCTTTGATAGATTGGTGCTTGTCTCCAGTAGAAACTGTTAATAGCCATTGGATACGCCTCCTACCCCTTAAAATGCCCATAAATAAGAAGCTATTGAAATCAAACTATTTCTATCTTCGTTTTACTCATGGCCCCCCAAAAATATAGTCCAACTTTCCCCACATCTCAAAATAAGATGATTAATGCAGGGTTTGCAAAGAAGGTAGCTAAATGAAAGGTTTTGAGGCTTTGGCCTGGCATCCACTTGGAAGCACAAAATATTTGAAGTTAATAGGCCTGGGGGTATAAAACTTTAAAATATTTTTGAAAAGAGCTATTAATATACTGTGCCTTTCATTCCCATCCCCCCTTCAACCATCATCCTAGGGACAGAGGCATTTTGGAGAGTTTGATATGTGGCCCTTGGAGCCCAGGATATCTAGTGAACTGGCATTTGGCTCATACCTGAGAGATCTACAAGGCAAGAGACTGAGATGGACTAGCTGTTCCTCTAGAAGAACAAAGACAATATTGTTTTGGACAACCTACCCTTTCAGAGAAGGGTGCCTCATTCCTGTGAGTCACCAGAGAGAGAGATACCATTTCATAATAGTACCAGTTAAGCAAAACCATTTTTTCCTCCTTTAAGGGTACTAGCTGGAAGAAGGGAATGCGAATGGATTACCAATCCTGCTGCAGGTGCTTAAAGAAGATGGAATCAGAGTGTGGGAACCAGGCCTGAACTACATGACTGACAGTAGATGACCGCCACTGCCGTGTGATCCATAGGGCCCACAAAGGTGCTTTTCACTGGACTGCTATACTTAATCATTCTCAGGTGACATATTGCTTTGAGAATTTAACCAAAGTTTCAAGTTTTCTTCTTGCCAACATTTTAAAGAAGAGTTCAGGGTTTTTCCAGACCTCTTGAAGGCTGTCCTTGGATCACTGTTCTCTCTCTCAGGCCACCCCTTCCATCAGATGAAGAACTCCCGTTTTAACCCAGCTTGTCCAGTGTAACCAGCATGATGTAACAGCAGGTTTCTGGCCCTCTCCGCATTGTTCACAGCTTCCCCTGAACCACTGGTCCTGGAACCCTCGTCTCATGCTTCTGCTTTCCAACCCGGGCCCCTTCTTCCTGGTATCTAACCTGAAATCTTATTTCTTCACATTTATGTTGTCCCCCCTTTAGATTTGATCTAGTGCTTTGTTCTCTGCCTGATCATAATTTTTACAGTTCCCTGGTTAAACTCTAGTAATTCCTCCATAATGTCCAATCTATCCTCTGGGAATTCCCTACTTCCCATCCAACATCCAGGCATCCTTGTCTGGAGAACACTCCTTTGAAAACTTTTTCTAAACTTTGCTTAGTTTAAGGATTGGATCCACATTAACATTTTTTGAAACACCTGTGGGAAAAGTAACAATTAACCTATTGTCTTTCATTTGGATTATCGTGTTAATAAGTTTTAGGTCTTTGCTTCAGAGAAGATTTTGTTGAGGAGAATTTGATAATTAAATAGAATGAAAAGAAGAAACTCTGCTACCAAAGGAAAGGGGCTTTTGAAAGCTGGAGTGTAAAATCATTAATTTTTCCTATCCCTCATTCTGCTTCAGTCCCACACTCAGCTGAAGTGTTGAAAACTTAGTACAGAAAAAGTTTTTCTGACAGAAAAGCATTTGAGTTCTTGCTGAGAGTGCCTTGAGATGGTGTGGCATGCAGCCAGGCCTTTGGCATTGACTGCCACTAGCTAAAAACTGTGTGTTTATAGTGTTGATGTGTGCCTGATGAGTGAGAGACCAGCCCACTAGGCTCAACCCCTGAGCCTGGCCTCTCTTAAGACCGTAGAAGGAACATAGCACACTCCCAAGGCTAGAGCTCTCTGTGGTTCAACAATTGACTTAGGTCAGCATGCCAGTCAAACCAGACGGCCTGACTTTTTCTTCCCCAACAGAAACTTGAATTTATAAAATGTATTCACATCTCATCATTTAGGGATTTATGCCTGCAAGTCCACTATCATTAAAGAGTTACATGCATACATTCTGCTTTCCATTGTAGGGATTACAAACGCCTAACGATAGTAAATTATTCTCTTCTGCGTTGTACACTACGATTACCCTGCGGAATGTTTTAGACTGTTTTGTAAGGCACTACAGCACTAATGAAGTGTTATTTATACTACACACTGATTTTCTGTTTTGTTTTTCTTGAAGTTTCTCCTTGTTCCATCCTTTTTGATTTATCATACATTTAGCAGACTTGAGTATGAAAGCCATTTTTCTGTCACTCTTCAAACTTTAAATGAACAAGACTTTTTATGAAGTGTAATTTTCAATAACAATGAAATATTAGAAGTCCCTCTTGGAGTTCCTTGTTCCATTCGTGTGTATGTCTGTGTGTGTGTGTGTGTGTGTGTGTGTGTGCGTGCGCGCGTGTGTGTGTGTGTGTGTGTTCTGTTCTGCTTTCCCACCAGTGCTGCCTGTTACTGCCTTAGCCTCTGATATATGGAAGCAAGGATCCAGTGGAAGATCACAGAAGTTTCCTCTTACTCAGAGAACACCAAGAAGTAAAAACATAGACAACTGCACACCAGGTTGTGCATACAACTAACAGATGAATGACTTAGCTTAATTCGGGGTGTTGAGAAGGTTGGAGGTGCAAAGAGGCATTAGATAAGCTTTCCAAAAGATGGGAGTTATCCTTCAATATTGGTCTGTTTTATACTTGCATCTAAGGTGAATAACTTCCAGCCATTCTCCCCTGAGGGGAGAAGTTATCCACCTTAGATACAAGTATAAAACACACCAGTATCTCTAGAGAGCATATACTTTCTAATCAGTCAATTTGAATTCAGATCATCACTGCCATTTTCAAGTGTGATTTGAAGGACTTAAAAGAGCTTCTAGAAAATGGGTATAATAAAAGTACCATGTGAAGAGCATATTGTGAAGTATGTAAAACGAGCTAACATTAATTCATGGAAGTGCTCAATACATTTTCCCTCTCTCTTCTCCCCTCTTGTCTGTACTTCTCTCTTCTCCCAACCTCCATTTCCATCAGCCATATTAAAACTAAATTCATCCCTAGAACAATAAGTTGGTGGTAGTGCTTGTGGCAGACAATTTTTTTTCCCATACCAACAGCCATCACCAGCCCTCTCCCAGTGTACCTTCTTTTTTTTGCTGGCTAAGGGAAATCGACATCTTAGACAATCTCAGAGAGTGAATCATGATTGATGTAACTTAATCATAGTAAGACCAAAATCTTGGAAGGTGATTGGATTTAGGCCTAGATGTGTGACTTATTACTAGCCAATAGCACATGCAGAGAAACCTACTGGGAGCACTGGAGGAAAGATTTTCTCACAAATTAAGAAAGAGATTTATAAGGAACATTCTCCCTCCTCTTAAACAAATGTAGTCATGGCTTCCTAGGATGTCCGAAACTGCTAGCACTATGCTCTTGAACATGAGAGGTTAGCAACACATAGGGCAGAGTAGAAACGTGGAAATCCATAGTTCTTGATGACATCACTGTACTGCTGAACAGCCCTCCTTCCAGATTCCCTGCCATGTTAAACAACATATGCTTTAGGATTTAAGGGATTGTCAGTATGCTATTATCTGCAGCAGATATCAGCTAACTGCCAAAGGGCTCCATAGAGTCAAGTTCAAGTCCTGGCTTTGTTTGTATGTGAGCTTGCGCAGGTTATCTAAATCCACGTGCTTCCATTTCCTCATCTATACAATGAAGACAGTCATTTTACCCATTACTTAGATTACTGTGAGGATTCAATTAAATCCTCAGTAAATGGTAGTTTAAAGTATTTTATTTTATTATTATTTTTTGAGACAAGATCTGTCTCTGTTGCCCAGGCTGGAGTGTGGTACTGCAACTTTGACCTCCTGAACTCTAGCGATCCTGCTGCTTCAGCCTCCTGAATAGCTGAGATGACAGGCACATACCATCACACAGGCTAACTATGTTAACTTTTTTTTGTGAGATGAGGTCTCATCATGTTACCCAGGCTGGTCTGAAACTTCTGGGCACAAGCAGTCCTCCTGCCTCAGTCTTCCAAAGTTCTGGGATTAAAAGTGTGAGCCACTGCGTCTGCCCTAAAATTATTTAAAAACTTTGCCCAATTCACATGCAGATTATACCTTAGTCTAATTACAGACGCAGCTCACTGTGGATTATTTGGATAAAAATGTTACTGATCTTTATTATTAAATTCTGCTACTCTGGTCATGGTTGTTCTCTTTTCTCTTCCTTCTTCATTCTTGAAGTGTTGAAGCTATGAGCCCCACTAGCTTATGGTCACCCCGTTATATACATTCACGCATCAAAGGAAATATGAAGCGTCTTGGTGCTCATGTGACTCAGTCAGGAATTTGAGGTTTTGTTAGAAAATGTGAAGCCTGAGCAGCCTTTTAAATTGTTTTCGTGCGGGGGAGAATTTGGAACTTTTAATTTCCTTTTAGAATAACTCTGGCACGGTGCCCTAAAGTCTCTCCTTTGTCTCCCTCTAACTTTTCCTATAACCATCCCTGATGTTTCTGTTATGATCTCTAAATCACAGTCTCCAACACTGTTAATTAATATTCTCTTTTTTCTTGTTCCCAAGTATTATATAAAGCTAGTCTTGCTTTTGCAACCTTTCTTAGGATCCTTTCCTAGATTTTTAATAACTGTGTTTGTTTCCTCGTCTTAGTCACTTTGACTACACTTGAACTTCTCCTTAATGCTTTCAAAGTAACTAGAATTGTGGCCTGCTCCTCATCTATATGCTTGTTCTGTATCACCTCAATTTCCCATAAATCTACACAGATATATCCAATACTTGAAACCCATATATTTCCTTTCTGCTCCTAAGCTGGCTCAGAATTTGGGCACAGCCAGGTAGAACAAATAAAGTTAGCCTCCCTATTTTCTATGTTTAAAAACTACTATGTTTATTGCTTTGGAAAAGTTAGCAGGGTTTTAAAATGAAACAAAACAAAACAAAATCCTTAAAGGGCCAGGCACAAGTGGCTCATGCCTATAATCTCAGCACTTTGGGGGGCCGAGGCAGGAGGATCACTTGAACCCAGGAGTTCAAGACCAGCCTGGGCAACCTAGTGAGATCCCATCTCTACCAGAAATGTTTAAAAAAAAATAGCTTGACACGGTGGTGTTTGCCTGTGGTCCCAGTTACTCAGGACGCTGAGGTGGGAAGATGGCTTGAGTCTTGGAGGTCAAGATTGCAGCGAGCCAATTGCACCACTGCACTCCAGCCTGGTGACAGAGTAAGACCCTGTCTCAAACAAAACAAAACAAAAACCCTTAAAGGATAATCATCAGTGGATATTTGTCAACTTTTTCTTGGAGGCCTAGTTGCAGAAACTTCTTCCTTTGCT
Organism: Piliocolobus tephrosceles; assembly: GCF_002776525.5. Taxonomy (NCBI): domain Eukaryota; kingdom Metazoa; phylum Chordata; class Mammalia; order Primates; family Cercopithecidae; genus Piliocolobus; species Piliocolobus tephrosceles. The sequence continues at coordinate 27,474,482 of NC_045434.1, read as the reverse complement.
GGAGAACCTGGGACTATAGGCTTGTGGTGGAAGGGGCCCCAGAGGTCAGATACCTGGTGTCCCTGGTACTAGCCTCTAAAGGAACAGCATGCCTGCAACATAAAATTAAAGCATCACCACAAAGAAGCAGGGACTGCTTAGCATCAGCTTTGGTGACTGTGATGGCAGAATTCAATGTCTCAGACCCTGACTAGGGGCTGTGGTGGCTTACTAACCTGGCTGAGCTACTAGAGACTCAGCTTGTCTTCTCAGACCTTGCCCTCTAGCCACCACATCAATCTCAGAGCTACCAGGTACCCCTCCAGTCATTTCCTTTTGTCTTAAGTTAGGCAAACTCCAATTCTGTTGCTTGCAACCAAAAACAAAACAAAACAAAACACCTGAGTAACACGATTTACTTCTCCTATTTCACTGTCATGGAAATAGCGTGACGTAATGAAACAGGAGAAGTAAACTGTGTTACTCTTAACACTCTTAAGAGAGTAAACTGTGTTACTCTCTTCTCTTCACAGTGAGAAGAACATGGGATTAAATTCTCTCATTGATTTGCTGGCAAACTTAGGTAATTAAATTAACATCTCTGAGTCTCAGCTGCACATCTGAAACAAGGGAAAAATAATACCAAACTCACTGTGCTATTGAAGGAATTAAATGAAATTTTATGTGTAAGTCCTTAGTTGTTTTTAAAGTAAAACTTGATTCTGCCTTCCAATAATTTACAATTAGTTGGGAAACTATGGCGTGCACACTTGTTAGTAATAGGTAACATAATGATGCTTAATAATATCTAATGCACTGTTATAAATAAATGTACTGTTATATTTATTAGTTCACTTAACTTTTGCAACAACCTAGTGAAGTAAGTGTTATTAATCATGTTTTATAGATGAAGAAACTGAAACTTTTAGAGAGGGCAGTAAGTATCGAAAGATCACACAGCTGGAATTCAAACACAGGCACTCTTACCCCAGAGCCTGTGATCCTAAACAGCTCACTCATGTGAATAGGTATTCCACACTTTGAGGATGGCATAGAAGTGCCAAAAAAGAGATGCAGGCAAGATATTTGGCTGAGTTCAGAGGACAGAAGAACACTGTATTTCAGAGAAGCAAGGGAAATCTTTGTAGTAGGATGACGCATGGCCGGGCGTGGTGGCTCATGCCTGTAATCCCAGCACTTTGGTAGGCTGAGGCGGGTGGATCACAAGGTCAGGAGTTCAAGACCAGCCTGGACAACATGATGAAACCCCATCTCTATTAAAAATAAAAAAAAAAAGTAGGTGGGCATTGTGGCAGGTGCCTGTAATCCCAGCTACTCGTGAGGCTGAGATAGGAGAATGGCTTGAACCTGCGAGGCAGAGGTTGCAGTGAGCCAAGATAGCACCACTGCACTTCAGCCTGGGCGACAGAGTACAACTCCATCAAAAAAAAAAAAAAAAAAAAAAAAAAAGGATGAGGCACATTTTAAAGATGTCAGATTACATGGGTAGTGAAATACCAGACTATTTGACATTAATGTTGTCATGTTGTTATAAGATTTTTCCTCTGTCAATTCCTTCCCACCTTCCATGGGAAGAAATATCTAATTCTTATTTGTTCGGAAAACTCAGCCAAACATTATCGCCTCCAGGAAGGCTTCTCTGACTTTCACTGACTGAGTCTTTTATGTACATCCATAACTTATACATCCTATACATAGGTCCTGTAAATATTGGCTTATTTGTCTATTTACAATCACTGGTTTGTGGACCCCGTGGATGCAGAGGCATTATGTGTCTTACTTATGGCTCTATTCACAACCTCTAACGCAGTACCTGGCATGTGGTGAGTGCTCGGTCAGCGTTTATTAAATGAATGTGAATGAGGGCCCCCAGCAGAGAAAACCATGGAGACAAATCTGGCTGAAGACAGAATGTTTGGAGTGAAAACATTTGCAACATTACCAATGTCGAAATATCCTGGCCCCTTTCAGAACTTGATTGCAAAAATATAGATGATCAAAGATGATCAAGATAATTAAATTAGGAGACAGGGTAGAGAAAACTTCTTGGGGGTTGTGTAAAAGACATACAAAAATGAAATTATATGAATACATTCAGTATAAAAATTAAAAAATACATCAGGGTGATAATAACTAGTCATTTTGAATGGATAGTGGCCATTATATGCTCAGTACAAGTGTGTGTGTGTGTGTGCGTGCATGTACATGTGTGCTTATGTGTATGTATGTTTGTCAATGAAAGTTTGTGATTAATCATTTTGCAGACAGTCAGAATTCCGTGTGCACTGGTATTTTGTCCTAAGTTATCCTCCCAAAAGTCTCACACTCATAGAAATAATATTGGCTTTTTTTTTTTGACATAACATTTTGATTACTCTGGCTCCAGCAAGTCTGGAGTTTGTTCTCTATCTGCATGCTTTTTGAGGAAAAAACTTTCTGGTCATGACAGACCAATATATGCACCTGAAACATTTTTAAAATAATCTAAGTGTTAGAATATGTGCCAAAAATAAGGATCTAGAGGAAGAGTTATAGGAATTGAGACATGACAGGGCACAGGGAGCCAGAATTATTAGTGAAGTTTTCACGGGTAGGAGAATAGGAATCATGAGTGCCCTTGGGGAGTGATTTCACTGAGATGGAGAACAATTTGTTGAATGTTATGGAGTAGGTAGAGGAAGTGGGTGAGGGTCTCTGTTGAAAAGGATTGCAAATGGCAATAGATGCAAGAACAGAGACGGCATTTTGTTTCATAGAGAGCCTGGCAGGGTGCTGTTCCTAAGAATTTTTTAAATTAACATACAGTTAAACTGACTTTTTTTCATGTACAGTCCTGTGAATTGATACACATACAGGTTCATGTCACCACCGTCACAATCAGGAAACAGAATCATTCTGTCGTTCCAGATGATTCCTTGAAATACCCCTTGGTAGTCGACTTCTTTTTTCTTCCCTACCCCCTGACAACCACTGATCTGTTCATTACTATAGTTTTGTCTTTTCTAGAATATCATATTAATAGAATCATACAATATGTAAAAATTTGAGACTAACCTCTTTCAATCAGTGTAAGGCCTTTGAAATTTATCCAATGAATGTATCAGTAGTCCATTGCTGAGTAGTATAGCATTGCCTGGATATACCTCAGTTTGTTTATTTATTCTGCTGTTAAAAGACAATTGAGGTGTTTCCAGCTTTTTGGCAATTATGAATAGAGCTGCCACAAACTTTCATGTATAGGTTTTTATGTGAACATATGTTTTCATTTGTCTAAAGTAAATTCCTAGGAGTGGAATTGCTGGATCATATGGTAAGTATATGTTTAACTTTATAATAACTGCTAAACTGTTTTGCAGAGTGGACGTACCATTTTGTATTCCCAGTGGCAATGTATGAGTTTCAGTTGCTCTGCATCCTTGCCTATATATAGAGTTATCTCATTTAATCTTAATTTGTATTTATCAAATGTCCAAGGATGTTGAACATCTTTTTCTTTTTTATTATTATACTTTAAGTTCTGGGATACATGTGCAGAACCTGCAGGTTTGTTACATAGGTATACACGTGCCATGGTGGTTTGCTGCACCCATCAACCCGTCATCTACATTAGATATTTCTCCTAATGCTATCCCTCCCCGAGCCCCCCAGCCCCCAACAGGCGTGTGATGTTCCCCTCCCTGTGTCCATGTGTTCTCATTGTTCAGGATGTTGAACATTTTTAATGGGTTTTTTGCCATCAATATATCCTCTTTGGTGAAGCATCTATTCCAACCTTTTGCCCGTTTTTAAATTGGGTTGTGTTCTGGTGGTTGAGTTTTGAGCATTCTTTATATATTCTGGATTCAATTCCTTTGTCAAATACGTAATCTGCATATATTCTTTCCAGTCTGTAGTTTGTATTTACATTGTCTTAACAAATCTTTTGCAGAACAAATGTTTTAAGGTCGGATGAAGTCCAGTTTATCAATTTTTATATTTAATGGATCATGCATTTGGAATAATGTCTAAGAATTCTTTGCCTAATCCCAGTTTACAAAGATTTTCTTCTATGTTTTCTTCTGAAGGCTTCATAATTTTACATTTTCCATTTAGATCTATGATCCAATTTGGGTTCATTTTTGTAACAGGTGTGAAGTTAAAGTGTATTTTTGCATATTAATGGACAATTTCACTTTTTATTAAAAAGACTACTCTTTCCTTTATTGAATTACCATTGTACCTTTGTCAAAGATCAATTGGTCAGAATTTGGTGGGTCCTCTTCTGTACCCTCTATTCTGTTTCATTAATCTATGAGTCTATCACTCTGCAAATAGGAGTGTAGCCATATATTGTCTTAAACTGGAGCTAGTGCTATCCTCCAAATTTATAACTCTTTTTAGAAAATTACGTTAGCTATCCTAGATCCTTATGATTTTCATATAAATTTTAGAATAACTCTGTTAATTTCTACAAGAAAAATTCTCTTGGGAATTTTATTGGAATTGCACTAAATCTCTTGATCAATGTGTGGAAAATTAAATGTTCTTTGTTTATGTTAATTGACCATACCCTATGACAGATCTATACCTCCAAACGTTGTTTCCAATACAGAATTTTGTCTCCTGCCTGATTCAGGGATGGATTGGGCTGGGTTACTATTATGGCTGGTTCCTGAGAATGCAAATATCCAAGTAATTACTCACAGTAGAGCATAAATACAGACCTAAAAGTTACAGGAGGATATGCACCTATCTTATCTCTTTATGCTGTTAGAGACATCTGAGAAAGGTCTTAGGTTAGGTTTAACTCTCTAGATGGAACCACTGACTTTCCATACAAGACTGAATAACCCAAACTTTGAGAGACAGCACAAGGTCAGGCTATTGTGATGTCACATTCCTATGGTTGAGAATTAGATTTTTACATTCAGGAGTAGTATACCTCCTATTAATCAATTGGAGAAGAATATTTTCTTGACCAGTAGATGTACATTAGAGTGGCTATTCTTAGACTAAGAGGAAGAAACAAATTTCTTTTGCTTTGAAAAATTGTTTAAAACTTGTGAGGTATGCTCTAAAGATATAGAAGGGCACTGTTTAACAGATACCCCAAAGATTATTTAGTTATCTAGGGAATGTACTTTATTTGACTCACTACTTACTATGAACTCAAAGTTCCAGATTTAAGTGAAGCTATGTGTTGATAGATTTTTGTTTTGTAGATATGGAGCTAACTTTATCTAACAGAAAATATAGTCCCAAAGTCATGGTTTATTCTTCTGAAGGACATTACCAGCTTTGTATCTAATCAAGAAATTTTGTTCTAATATTCCTTCATTAAGTTGTCTATAAATTCCCAGCTTCTCAAATGCTCTTTGAACCTACTAAGTTACTAGTTAGATAAGGCTATCATAATAATAACATACCATAAACTGGGTGCTTTAAACAACTAAAATTTATTTTTCAGTTTGGGAGGCTTGAAGTCCAAGATCAAGGTGTTGGCAGGGTTGGTTTTTCCTGATGCCTGTCTCCCTGACTTGCAGAGGGCTGCCTTCTTGCTATGTCCATATGTCGTCTTTCCTCTGTGTGTGCACATCCATGGCATCCTTGTATGTCTACATTTCTTCTGCTTTTAAGGACACTTATTAGACTAATTAGGGCTTGCCCTAAAGACCTCACTTTAACTTAATTACCTCTTTAATGTCCTTATCTCCAAATACAGCTACATTCTGAGATACTACTGGGGGTAATGGCTTCCATTTTTGAGGATCACAATTCAGTCCATAGCACCATGCCATCATCATATTCCCTCATAATTAATGAGCTGAATGCAATCTTAGATACATATTCATTTGTGTAAGAGTGATCATTTTAATTTTTTTGAAAAGTATCTTTTAACACTCTTCAGTGTAGTTCTGGTGTGATATTTGACCTTATTTATGAAACACAAGAATGTCTTGAGAATTTCCAGTGTAGCAGTAGGGGGGCCAAGAGTGGGAGAAAACTAAGAATAACACTTTACAGTATAATTTTTCTCATGTATCATCCTTAAACCCATCTCCACAGATCTTGCCAGTGCATGTTGATCAATAATAACAATGATTACACTGACTTTTGTGTTTTGTTCCTGACTGCTGTCATAGAGCCTCAGAATCATCTAAAATATCTCTTAGATGTTTTCTTTACTGGACCCAGATAATGTCACAAATGTCCTTGTGAGAAAATCCTCTGCTGCCAGGTGCAGCCCAGCAGGGCATCTTCGGTGTGCAGTCACATCCACCATGCATTGATGGTAATGCGGGACATTCAGGCCTCACCCAGACCAGTTACTCTTCTGAAAAATATTCTTCTGATGCCACTGGTGCTTCCTAGACCTTTGTCTCCAGTTCTCAAATGCCCTGAGTTTCTAAATCTGTGAAGTGGCCTGTGGCTAATTAAGGGAGATTCTTTTTTTTGTGCCTTCCTCCATCAAAGGAATCCCAGAGCAGCAGCTTTTTCTTGTGCCACAAAGTTCTACAAATAATTTCATGAATAGCTCTTTCAGTCTTTATGCTCTACTTAGGATTTGATCTTAATTTCAGTGGAAACTAAGTTGGAAGACAATTTCTGTCTTCCATGATTAACACCAAATTCTATTTTTAATTTTTACTCCTATCCAAAAATTAAGTTTTTATTAGTTGGTCAAATTTATTACCACTGGCTCCTTCTTTTCTGAGCATGAATTTTCTTGCTAAAGACTTCTTATTCCCCTGCAAAGACATATGTTCAGGTTATCTCATCGTTTCTCCAGACATACCAGAAGATTCCAAAGCACCTGTGCAAATAAGTTTCTGGTAGAACCCTCCCATCAACTTTCCAATCGTTTTGGACTACCATTTGGATTTGAGTTAAGATATCCTCTAACCCAAAACAAATTTATATAACATAATGCCTGAAGGAAAATATGAATATTGTCAAATCTATAGGCAAGAAGACTAAGGCTCAAACCCATTAAGCAACTTGCCCAAGGGATTCCTAGACCTAGGATTTAAATCCAGATCGTGTGACTTAAAATACCATTTTTCTTTTCAACAAACCATAAACAAAAGCCTAGAAATCATCCTAGGAGATCACCTGCCAATCTGTCTACCAATTCCAGTGGAACCAGCCAATCATTCAAGATTCTGCAACTGACTATGGGAAAAGCAGAGCAGGATCTGGATGCAAGTCTGCTTGACCACAGCATCAATAAAAATGGTGGGCAAGGAAATTAAGGGCAGAGGTATTGTAGCCACAAAGAACCCTATTTGAATTCTACTTCTGCCACTTGGACATCTTTCTTAAACTCTTTAAGCCTCAGTTTCCCATGTACAAAATAGAGGCAATAATAACTATACCATATTATTCTTAAGTGTCAATATAGTTTTTAGCCTTTTTCCTGAAGAGTAATAGTTCCTCACTAAATGATAATTGTTGTTATGAGTAATAAATAATAAATTGTTAATTTATTATTATATTTAAACATATTAATATTAGATATAATATTAAGTATATATTTGAGTATAGTAGGTAAATTGCATTCAATATATCTTCTTTTTATGAACAAAAACATTTAATGGGTAATAAGTGTCCACAGTTTAAGTGGTCGCCAACATTTGCAATTAGACCAATTTTGAAAACAGAACTCAGGATAGCACCAAATTGGACTGCCAAGCAGGGCTCAGGAAATGAAATGTAAAGAAGAGAGTTTCCTCAAACAAATGAATTAAAAGGTTGGTAGGATTTATGCTATTCAGAGTATACTGAAAATGGAAGTTGATTAAATTTCAGCCCTCTTTACTCTAAAGAAATATATAAAGCAAAAATTTAATCTGAGACACATTTTCCTTTCAAAAAACTTTAAGATGTTCATAATTATCATTTTCACTCTGTTTATTGCTGGGAAGTAAAATAAAACCATCAGTCTTGTTCTCTGCAATCAGTTGCTTATTCTCTTTTGGTAAAAGCTATAAGTGAAAGTTTTCCTGAAGGCAGACTTTCTTTTTCTTTCCTGTTTTTGGAAAGAAAACAACAGATGAAGAAACAAAATACCATTTTCCTAATATCATATTTAGAGACCATTATCATTATAGAGAGATCATGTTGAAGAAACAACCTGAAAAGAATGTGTCGGATACTTTGTCCATGTTGAGCAATATGGTGAATTTAGATTAATGTAATATAGAATATTGTCTAGTTAGCACAGGACTGAAACACATAAAACAATAATAAGCAAAGCAGTTTCATAATTCAACACTGAAGGTGATACACAAAAATGACAGAATGATGGCATCAGATCTACATGAAGCTGACTTGAAAAGACAGAACAATTCTTTGAGTATGGTAAAACACACCCATGATATTATGTTTCCAAAGATATAAATTCAAAGGGAAAAGTCTGTTAAAATTATAGAAAGAAGTCTGAGAGGGAGCAATTGGTTGCATTGGCTTACAGACCAGCCAACAATGTTAAATTGATAACAGGTGCATTTCTAACAGCAACAGCTTATCATATAAATTTCTGTATTCTCAGTGTAAGTCCTATGTTTGTTTCTGTGTTGATGTTTGTTCCAGACACTTTAGAAGGCTCAAGCAGCCTTTATATCTAGATAGATAGATAGATAGATAGATAGATAGATAGATAGATAGATAGATAGATAGGCTAGTTTAGATACAAAGATAGATAGATAGATAGATAGATAGATAGATAGATAGATAGATAGATAGGCTAGTTTAGATACATAGATAACAGATAAGCCCAAAACACTAATAGAACATATACAAATAAAGAATAAACCAGAGAGTGATGAATGCTATGAAGGGCCATTGTTATACAGAAAAACTGAGGGGAAGAGGATTTTCACTGAAGCCTTCTCTGAGCAGTTGATAGATATTTCAGCTGAGACCTGAATGGCAGAAGAAGCCAGTCAAGAAAAGATGTGGACAAGCATCACAACCAGAGGGAACAGCTAATGCAAAGGCCCTAACAGGAAACAATTTTAGTGTGGTGGTGGAACAGAAAGAAGGCCAATGTGGATTTGAATGCAGTGAGCAAGAAACAAGGTGAAATGGAGTTGGAGATTTAGAAGGGGGCTATATCATATAGGTGCTTCTACACTGAAGTAAAAATTATTCTAAATGTGATGGGATGGCATTGCACATTGGGCAATGCCCAGATATTACTAGCATTTTTAAAAGATTGCTCTGGCTGATGTGTGTAGAATAAATTATAGATGGATAAAAGAAAGGTAATTTCGGCCGGGCCTGGTGGCTCACGCCTGTAATCCCAGCACTTTGGGAGGTCGAGGTGGGTGGATCATGAGGTCAGGAGATTGAGACCATCCTGGCTAACACAGTGAAAACCCGTCTCTACTAAAATATACAAAAAACTAGCCGGGCGTGGTGGCGGGCGCCTGTAGTCCCAGCTACTTGGGAGGCTGAGGCAGGGAGCTTGCAGTGAGCAGAGATTGCACCACTGCACTCCAGTCTGGGCGACAGAGCGAGACTCCGTCTCAAAAAAAAAAAAAAGAAAGAAAGGTAATTTCAGTAGGCAAAGGGAAAGTTAATGATAATTTGAAGAAGAATGATGATTTGTTAGACAAATATAGTAATTGACACTTATTGGCACTCAAATATATAAAGTAAAGGGGAGAAAGGATTAAAGATAATAAAAGAATGTGGAACCTGGGTGACAGACACCTGATTCTGTGACAGTGTGAAGGCTAGAGTCATGAAACTTAGAAGAGGTGGGTACCATAAGGGATGAAGGTAAATTCTGCTTGGGACATATTAAGGCAGAAATAATGATGAAATATATAGTCCCATGAGTCTGTGAATGATTTAAGACTGAAACTAATGAAAACTAAGAAAAATCTGGAAATGGCTATTTATAAATCATTCTAACGAATATGATGGCAAAATCAGATGAGTGAAAAACATATAGGGTAGAGAGGAGAAAATGAGATCACCTTAAGAACCATTTCCTAAATAATGTTAATTTTCACTTAAACCTACAGCCTAATTTCTCTCATAGGTGAGGGTTGCAGCTGTGTAAGTGAGGGGTGCCAAGATAAGTGACCTTGAAAACATGACCTGTCGTTTGTTGCCTTGTCACTCCTTTACCATAGTCTGAGACAATAGGATCACATCACTACCCAGTTTACGTCAAATGTCATGTGTCTGATGTCCACCCTCAACCCATGAAATGTTGAGTTCTTTAATTTGTATTTCATTCATCTTTAAATGCTCTGAATTTCTAGCCTGGGGACTTGCATATATTAACAAAAAAAAAAAAAGTTTGTTGTCTTAAAGAGACATAGTCTATTTAAAACTTGTTTACTCATCTCTATATTACTAGTATATCTCTTTCCTTACATTACACCGTAAAACTACATGTCTCCTATTCCTTAGCTTCCCCAAAGCCCTTGTCACTCTTGGTATAGGCACTTCTCACTCTGGGTGCTGTTGTAAACCTAGGCTGTCTTTAATGTGATTTGCATGGCTAAAGAGAAGCCATATGAGATGGTTATAGAAATCCTCAATAGTTGGGCCTAGATAATACAAAGAAGGAATTAAAGGTCTGTCCTCCTAAAGATCCCAAGAGAAGGTAAGAAAAATATCATTCTAGGCCAGGAAATACTGGTCACCCAAGATAATTGCACACAAGAAATCAAGAAAACAACCAAGATGCTACAAACATAGGAGTGGATTGAAAATCTGAGTGACTCTAAGGGCTTGATCTTAGAACCTTTGGGACTACCACTAGAAACAAATAAATCCAAGAAATACTAGAAACCTGTCTACTGTTACTTAGAAGTGCCACCTGACAAACAGATGTAAACATAAGGTACTAACAAGAGGCCCCCGTCATTCCCATGAAATTCAGAGATCCAGGTACTGAATGAAAGTGACCACAAAAATATTGCCCCAAAGCACAAGCAACCAAAGGCCTTATGCTATTCTTGCCTTATCCCTTCTTTCTACTCACCTACATTCATTCCTGACTCATGCCTCCCTTGAGGACCTTGAGGCAGAGAAGAGACTATGCTTCCCTTTTTACTGATGTGGCCTCAGTCAGAGGGGATGTTGTGCAGTTACTTTACTTCCTCTAAACATCAAAATGCCAAGGGATTCATACAAAAATCAGGCCAACCATGAATTCAGGTTTCGTAGTCAGATAACTGCCAATAGATGTTGCCTTAGACAGCACAATCCTATCCTATTTTAAAACGTGCTTCACTTAGCTGGTATTTGGCTTAACTTTCTCTGTTTCTCCATTTCAGGAGCAGTTTGTCTCCCAAGTAAAACAAATAACACTGTCAGAAGGTTTATCCTAATTATTAACTTGAATTTATTGGTCTAAAAGCACTAAGTCTTTCTCCTTCACAGATACTGGAAAGTTTAAAATATTCATGCATTATTACCCACATCACCCCTGAATGAAGATTCAATTAGGCAGTCTCTATAATCTCTCATTATTTTCTCAACCCAACTCTCAATCCTCAAAATCACTCCTGTCTTTTCTACACATTCTTCATCAGTCACCAGCATCACTGTTATATTGACTACCACAGCCCCAACATGGAAGGTCCTCATTCTTTCCCTAAAACTCAGTTATGGCCTTACTAATATCTCAAATGTTGACTTAACTTTCCATCTAATGTAATCCACAGATGGTTTTCATAATGCAAGTTTCTTGCTGGATATCAAGATAAAAGGAAATATGTTCTCCTGTGTTGTTTTAGAGAATAAGCTTCTGATAAAACCACCTACCTTCATTTTTAATTCTGCTGTGTTCATTTCGCCAGAGGGGTCACACCTATTTGTATCTATAGCTTTGAAGTATTCCTAAAGCTCTTCCCTGGGCAACCCAACTGATACACTTGGATTTGGATCTTTAACTCCATTTCAGGCTGTATCAGTAGACACAGCCAAGTAGAACTTTATCTTTAAGTCAGACTAAGCCATGCTGATTGGGACAGACATGTGACAGAGTTTATCAATTCACCAGGATTCTTACAATTCTATTAACTGTGACTATTCCCATTTAAAGCTCATCTCTTACTGCTTAGAATTGATTCAATTGATTGGCAACACTCCCCACTGTGACATTATCCCTTAGTTTTGCTTTGCTTGCCAGAAGCTCTCACATTGTTTGACACCTATGATCCCCAGTTTAAGAATTAGTCAGATATGGCACAGAAGGATTTGAATTCTGTAGCAGTAAAAACAGTACAGTCATTAACTTAGCTCTTTGTTTGTCTTGGAATTCATCTAGTTCCAAATATTCTGACCAAAACTTAAAAACAGTAACAAAAAATTCTTTGTAACTTTCTGTGCTTACCAACAGATACATTTTTAAAGTGTAAGTTGAATCATAGCTACCGAGCTAACAGTGGAATGCAATCTCAACACTTCAAAGAGAATGAAATCTGAATATGACCAGCATGTTATTTGAGACTGTGAGAACCTAGATTGTGCCAGGGGTGAGTCTCTTACTACATACCTGACATCAGAATAAGACACTCAGAAAGTTTAGCCAACACCATAACTTTCTCTAAACATTTTCCCCAAGCATCCTTTAGTGGAAGTTTAAATTTCACATCTTCAGGCTAAAATGAAATTCCTTAAATCTTTCCTTGCATGACTTGTTTTGAAACAGAATAAGCTTTCTCTTGATTGACCAAAATAATTATGCCTGTGTGCAGCTTCCAAGATTTAAATTGGGAATAAATCTTAGCAGGATAAAAAGTCTGGCACTGTTCTTTGTTGGATCTAAAGAAGTGGTGGTGGGGAATGTGGTCTTAGAAGATTTTGGAGAGAATTCAGTCTTTTCGACACTGAATGCAGCACCACCACGTGGAAACCTCCATTACCACTAACCGCAAATCACAGAAACTTGGGCAACACCTGAGCATTCCTGTTCCCTGGCCAGCAGGGACATTTCATGACCTTTATGCTTTATAAACCTTTTTCCATTCCTGTATATTTCCTATACTTTCTTCTACCTTTTTTTTTAATGGTTCTTATTTTTTAAAACGTTAACTTTTCCATGTATTTAGATTTTTTTTGCTGTTTTAAGTAAGGTGAGAATCTAATTTGTTTTTCCCCCCAAATAACCAATTTCAACCCTGTCCTACCTCTAATTGAATTATATTTTGACTTTAAAGGTATCACGTTTAAAAAAATCAATAACTAGATAATCAGAAGTTTGTGTGACGTACTAACTTATGCCAATCAAATTCTATACTTAATAATAACACAATCTAAACAACTACCTATTGGCACAAATGGCTGAAGGGATAGTCATCAGTGAGTATAAAGTGCTTTGTTTCTGTGAAATGGTTTTAAAAATAAAAATATGGAAGCCCTATTTACCTTTCTGTCTCCTTTAAATAAATATACCTCTCATCTCTTACCCATTCTTTTTTCTTTTTTTTTTTTTTTTTGAGACGGAGTCTCACTCTGTCACCCAGGCTGCAGTGCAGTGGTGTGATCTCAGCTCACTGCAACCTCCGCCTCCCACATTCAAGTGATTCTCCTGCTCAGCCTCCCAAGTAGCTAGGACTGTAGGCATGCACCATGACACCCAGCTAATTTTTGTGTTTTCAGTAGAGATGAGGTTTCACCATATTGGCCAGGCTGGTCTTGAACTCCTGACCTCATGATCCACCTGCCTCAGCCTCCCAAAGTGCTGAGATTACAGGCATGAGCCACCATGCCCAGCCCCTACCCATGTTTTTGCTACCCTAAGCCTTCTACCCTGTTTTCCAGGACCTAAAACTCTCCTCAGAGTTCTATTTTCACACCTTAAATTTTTTATTTCTCTTAAAATTCTGCAAGGAGGACATTTACTTTTCGTTGTTCTAACCTTTCCAGGATGGAAAGGAAAGAGAGAGCTTTAGAAGTGAACAAATCTGGTATTACATCTTGGCTTGACTATTTAGTCACTGGTTGCTTTGGGTAAAGCACATGACCACTCTTGCTCTCACTTTCCATATATGTCCCTCGGGGATCTCTGGGACATGAGAAGATCAGTATTAATGCAAATGTGCTCCCCTGTAACAGAAAACCATGGTGATATTTTGTTGCATGATCTTGCTTAATCCATACGCTGCAGGCTCCTGAGACAGCTTGAGAGCAGAGTTCATGGATAAACACTTGCTACTCAGAAATTCTCGAGGTGGATGCAGTTTGGAGTTATCCACCTTTAGAGAGAAGATGAACATATTTTCATTGTTTGTGGAATACTAACATTATGTTAGGTTAAACCCTTATTGAGGGTTAATAAATAGGAATAAATTTGTGGATATTAAGATCGCCAAGGGTCTGGAGCATATACACATTTGTTGTTTTTTCATATGGCAACAGCTCTCCATCCTCTTCCTAACAATAGTCATTCACAGGTTGATTGAACCATGAATCAATATGCTCTGTGCTCCTCTACCTGAAGAATGAGCAAAAAATCTAAATTTGGCTATTCAGATATAAACTTTCTGAAACTTGGGTATAGAACACATTGACTAAAGGCAAAAACTCCTGAACATTGCATTTAGGGGCCAGAATGCTAGAAAAATCAACCATTTCTTCCTGCTTTTTCAATGTCTGCAGCTACTCTAATTTCTCACCTTCCTACTTCTTTTATCCCCTCCTAACCCACACACATTGTTCCCAGCGTCTGGTAACTATCTCTACCTCCATGAGATCCACTGTTTTAGCTCCCACATAGGAATGAGATATTTATGAGACAAATGTGATATTTGTCTTCCTGTGCCTGGCTTATTGCACTTAACATAATGACCTCCAGTTCCATCCATGTTGCTGCAAATATGGCCAGATGGGATTCCATTGTGTATATGTACCACATACCACATTTTCTTTTTTTAAGGTAAAATTTTATTATTTTTTATTTTAAAAATTCATTGGTAAAATATGCAAGCATAAACTTTACCTTATCAACCATTTTTTTAAAAGCTTTTATTTTAGATTAAGGGGTACATGTGCAGGTTTTTGTATAGGTAAACTAAACTGTATCATGGAGATTTGGCATACAGATAATTTCATCGCCTAAGTAATAAGCATAGTACCCGATGTGTAGTTATCTGATTCTCTCCCTCCTTCCACCCTCCATCTTCATGGAGGCCTGGTGTCTGCTGTTTCCCTTCTTTGTGTCCACATGTTCTCATTTAGCTCCCACTTACACGTGAGAACATGTGGTATTTGGGTCTCTGTTTCTGCATGAGTTTGCTTAGTATAATGGCCACCAGCTCCATTCATATTACTGCAAAGAACATAATCTTTGTTTTCTGATTCTCTGCCTCCTCCCACACTCCAACATCATGTAGACTTTGGTGTCTGTTGTTTCCCTTATTTGTGTCCGCGTGTTCTCGTTTAGCTCCCACTTATAAGTGAGAACATGTGGTATTTGGGTTTCTGTCCCTGCATGAATTTGCTTAGGATAATGGTCTCCAGCTCCATCTATGTCACTGCAAAGGACGTGATCTCAATTTTTTTTATGGCTGCATAGTTTTCAATGGTGTATATGTACCACATTTTCTTTATCCAGTCTACCATTGATGAACATTTAGGTTGATTCTGTTTCTTTACTATTGTGAATAGTGCTATAATAAACATATGTGTGTGTGTGTCTTTATGGTAGAATGATTTATTTTCTTTCGGATGTATACCCAATAATGGGCTTGCTACATCAAGTGGTAGTTCTGTTTTAAGTTCTTGGAAGAATTGCTACACTGCTTTCCACAGTGGCTGAACTAATTTACCTTCCCACCAGCAGTGTATAAGTGTTCCCTTTTCTCTACAACCTCACCAGCATCTGTTATTTTTGACTCTTTAATAATAGCCATTCCGACTGGTGTGAGATGGTATCCTATTGTGGTTTTAATTTGCATTTATCTAATGATTAGTGATGTTGAACATTTTTTCAAATGCTCATTGGCCGTGTATATGTCTCCTTTTGAAAAGTATCTGTTCATGTCCTTTGCCCACTTTTTAATCTGGTTGTTTGTTTTTTGCTTGTTGATTTGTTTAAGTTCCTTACAGATGCTGGATATTAGATCTCTGTTGGATTCATACTTTGCGAATATTTTCTCCCATTCTGTAGGTTGTCTCTTTACTCTGTTGATAGTTTATTTTGCTGTGTAGAAGCTTTTTAGTTAAAGTAGGTCCTGTTTGTCAATTTTCATTTTTGTTGCAGTTGCTTTTGGTGTCTTTGTTATAAAATCTTTGCCAGATCCTGTGTTCAGAATGATATTTCCTAGATTATCTTCCAGGGTCTTTATAGTTTAAGTTTTACATTTAAGTATTTAACTCATCTTCAGTTGATTTTTTGGTATGTGGTATAAAGAAGGGGCCCAGTTTCAATCTTCTGCATGTGGCTAACCAACCACATTTTCTTTATCCATCCATCTACTGATGAACACTTTGGTCGATTCCATATCTTTGCTATTTTTGAATAGTACACATGCCATTTTAGATCTCCTGAGAATACTCTCCCTCAAGATAGCATACTGGTGCCAAGGTTTAGAAAAACAATAACAGCAACATCAACAATAAACAAAGAAACAAAAGATACTCATTGGAGAGTTATCTCTTAAGTAGCCTTCTTTTTCTCTGGTTACAGTACATTTTTTTTGTATCCACACACTGTTTCCAATGAATCTGAAAAGTTTATGTTTAATTTTTTAGCCACAGTGGGTTATTTTCCACTGGTTTACAGCCTGTTTCTAAAACATGACATAAAAAGTCACAAATCCAAGCAAGGTTATCAGTAGCTACATCTGCTGATTCCACATTCATACTTGTCAGAAAACAAAACAAAACAACTACTGATCTGAATCAATTTCTGCACATTCTACCTAAGCGAATTCTTTCTTTCTTTGTTAATCCATTAATTTAATAATTACTAAATATTTGCTCTATGGCAGCACTTTATTATTTGTCCAATTGCCATATGCTTTTTAGGGGTTCTCTTCCTCCTGTTTTCTATACTTCCTTTTCTACTCGATACTTCTCAGAATCTTTATAAGTTTCTCCTATTTTAAAAAAACAAAAACAAATATCCCAAACTAATGTTTTCCTCTGGCTTCACCTTCTTTCTTTCCTTCACAACATTTTTCAACATTTGGGTTCTAAATCTATCTGGAATCAATTCTTGTGTATGGTTTGAGGTAGGGCTCCAAATTATTTTTCTCCCATATGGATTATAATTGTCCAGTTCATTTGCTAAATAGTTTCTTCTTTCTCCAGTAATTTGTTATGCTGCCTACATCATATATCAAAATTCCATTTATGTATACTCTGTTTTGTGAGCTTTCTATTTTGTTCAATCAGTTAACAATTCATTCCTACACTATGCCTTTTTAACTTTAAAATAGCTTTATAATCTTTACAATAAAGTTTTTTTCTCTCTTTCTTCCTTTTGAGAAATAAATTGCCTATTCTTTGTCCTTTGCTGCTCTACATAAATTCTAAAACCAATCTGCCAAAAAGTCCTGTTGGGATTAATATTTTTATTTTGAGAACATAGAGCTAATTTATCTGCATTTCTAATTGTCATATACTTAAGTTATTTCATCAGGAACATTCTGATGATAAAAATTTTTGCCACCATTTGTCATTAATTCCTTAAGGCAATTTTCTAGGTACTAAAATGTTTAGTATAATATGTTCTCTCCCCATTAAACATTGTATTATGAAACATTTTAAATGAACAGACAAGAGTGAAACAATGATAAAATATATTTAAAGTCAAAGATCTAGATCGAAAAGCTATTAACATTTGGCCATTTCAAAGTAATTTGCAGACATCATGGCATTCCTAAAAATAAAGACATTTGTACATTTCTTAAAAATAAGAACATTTTATTATATAACCATATTATTGCCCTAAAGAAAATTAAATATAAATCCCTAATAAACCATAATACTAGTCCATTTTTAAATAACCCCCAATAGTCCACAAAATATCTTACTTGGTTTTTTTTCTGAACAAAAAAATCCAATTAAGGTTTACCTATTGTATTTGGTCATTATATCTCTTTAGTCCCTCTTAATTGAGAAGAGCCCCAATGCCTTTTTTTTCTTTTGAATAATATTGAATTTTTGAAGAGATTGGATCAGTCATCTTGTGGAACTTCTAAAATCTGAATTTGCTTGACTGATCGTTTCCATCTAGATGCCATTTTCTTTCTTTTATCTCCCATATTCCTGTGAACTGGAAATTTAAATGAATAATTAGCTTCAGATTAAACATGTTTAATAAGAATATCTTAAGAAGAATACTGGGCACTTCATATTGTATTACATCAGGTGGCACATGAAATCCAGGTTGTCTTATTATTGGTGATGCCAAGTTTGAGCACTTGATTGAGATGTTAAGAGTCAGCTCTTTCCACTGTTATTTTTCTCTAATTTTTACAACAAGACAGTAAACTGTCTGGCTCCATGTTAATGTATCGTTCTTAATTAACATTTTATCTAATGGTTTTAGTACATTTGATAGTCATTACCACAATCAATAACTTTATTATGGAATTGCAAGACAGTGAATATTTCTCCCAATACTATAATGTTTTTATGTTTACTAGTTGGCATTTTTCTATAAGAGAAAAAATCTTTATCAACTAGAACAAAACTACAGTTTCTCTTCTAAAATTGAGTGAACATCATTTTCATTTATTTACCAATTTACACAACAATATTTTTATATAATTACCACCTCCAATGATTTGTCCTGTGGAACCGCCTTTGACTAGAAACATCCCTATAGTCTTTGAACTCTTGCTTTTTGACACAGAAAAATTCAGGATAACCTTGTCGTGTTCCAAATCATGATGCAGCATCACTCATTTTACCAAAACACCCTGATATTTTAGTGGAAATTAGAGTAAAAGCAAAAATCTGGACACTATGTTGTTTATTGTCACCAGGAAGATTTTTTTTAGGCATCTTAAGTGAACAGGGCTAAGAAATATATTTTAAAGAAAATTGTGAGTTTTAGACTTCTCTTTTTGGCCAAGGAGGACTAATAACCAAAAAATATATTGAACCATCTGTATGAAACAATTTTCAAGACACTGAATATGAGACAATAAAGGACAGAAAGGACAGAGTTCCCCCAAGAGATGGAAAACAAGTAAGGTGAGTCACATGATTATCAAACTTATGCCTTTAAGAGAGCTTCCAGGCCCCCATTCAGGAAGTGGGAGCCCAAGCAGGGTCCAGTGGGTTCCCTGAGTTGAGGAGAAAATGAAAAATCCAGAGAGAATAAGGCAGCTAGAGTTTTAGGCCAGATTACTGGAGAGGAAAGGACTGTATAGAAGGGAAACTCTAAAAACAGAGGTTTTCTGTCAAGTATACAGCTAAGCGAATGTATGTAGGATAACTACCTGAGGCTGGGGAAGATCTACCCAAAGGATTAAAGATGTGGCAACGTTGCTGGTGACAGCAAAAATGACCCACCAATGGAAACAGCTGGCTCCACTGCATAGGTGATTATCCTGAACCATCTAGGTCAAATAAGTGCTGGCTATGTGCCTGTATTGGATTGCCACACAGCTCACATTGCATGCAAGTTTGCTGAGCCAAAGGAAAAGATTGATCGTTGTTCTGGTAAAAAGCTGGAAGATGGCCCTAAATTCTTGAAGTCTGGTGATGCTGCCACTGTTGATATGGTTCCTGGCAAGCCTATGTATATCCACCTTTGGGTCGCTTTGCTGTTTGTGATATGAGACAGACAGTTGTGCTGGGTGTCATCAAAGCAGTAGACAAGAAGGCTGCTGGAGCTGGCAAGGTCACCAAGTCTGCCCAGAAAGCTCAGAAGGCTAAATGAATATTATCCCTAATACCTCCCACCCCACTCTTAATCGGTGGTGGAAGAATGGTCTCAGAACTGTTTGTTTCAATTGGCCATTTAAGTTTAGTAGTAAAAGACTGGTTAATGATAACAATGCATCCTAAAACCTTCAGAAGGAAAGGAGAATGTCTTGTGGACTACTTTGGTTTTCTTTTTTGCATGTGACAGTTTTAAGTTATTAGTTTTTAAAATCAGTACTTTTTAATGGAAACAACTTGACCAAAAATTTGTCACAGAATTTTGAGACCCATTAAAAAAGTTTAATGAGAAAACATAAATAAATAAATAAATAAATAAATAAATAAATAAATAAATAAATAAATAAATAAAGACTGCTACGTGTATTGGGCAGGAAGTAGTGCCCATGCTTACCAGGCAGGCTGGAAAACCTCAAAATCCATGGGTCACTGAACAGGATACTCAGAAAGAACTCCTCTCAGTAGTGGAGAGTAATTCACCCAAGATTGAGCGTGTCTCCAGTCCCATCTGAGAAAAACAATCCAAAACAAAATGAAGCAAAACTATAAATCTCAAACTATCTCAAACTCTTTCCACGTATCTTAACTTTATCCGTGAATAAACTTCAACTACTTATAGAAATATAAAAATGTCCAGCACCCAACGGATTAAAATTCACAATGTCTGAGATCTACACAACAACAACACAAATGTCAAACATAAAAAGCAATATAAATTCTAATGAAAAGAAACTTCAAGCAAACAAAAATGACCCAGAATAAATATAGACATTATAATAAAATTATCAAGAAAGGACATTGTCAACTGAATTCTATATATCCAAAAAGTTAGAGTTATGGAAAGCATAATATAGACAAAAATCAAACTTTTAGAAATTAAAACTTTGCTGTCTGAGATGAAAAACACACTAGAAGGGATTAATGACAGATTAGACACAACAAACAAAAAAGTACTAAAGCTGAAGACAACAGAAACTCTTCAAAATAAAATACAGAAGAAAAAATAATTTTAAAAAGTAAAAGGTCATTAGCATACTGAGGGATAACTTTTAATGGCCTTATATATGTATAAGTGGAATCTCAATAAAAGAATGGGTCACAGAGAGAGTATTTGAAAAAATAATGGCCATTTTTTTTTTTTTTTTTTACTGAGGAAGACTATAGATCTACAAATCCTAGAATCTCAAAAACAAAAACAAAACCTAGGACAAGAGTCATGATGAAAATTACACCAATCCTATTATAATCCAATTTCTCAGAAACAGTGATGAAAAGAAAAGTGTAAATGTATCTAAAGAACAATGATACATTACAAATATAGGAACAAAGTTAAGGATGGTCAAAGATTTTTTATCAGAAACTGCAAATGAGAAGAGAGTAGAACGACATCTTTAAAGTGCTAAAGAAAAACAATTGTCAATCTAGAATTCTATAGCTACTGAAATCGTCATTCAGAAATGAAGGACATTTCTTCAAAAAGAGATTCTCAGACATACAAAAGCTAAAAGCACTCTCCAGCAGACCCATACTACAAAAATGTTAAAGAAGTTTCTGCAGGTGGAAAGAAAACGACACCAGACGGAAACACGTATCTAGACAAAGGAATAAAGGGCCCTGGAAATGGTAGCTGTTGGATGAATCTATAAGAATCTCTTATTATTATTTAAGTGTCTCTAAAATGTAATTTTAGGCTGTGTGCAGTGGCTCACATCTGTAATCCCAGCAATTTAGGGGGTCGACACAGGAGGATCTCTTAAGCCCAGGAGTTCAAGACCAGCCTAGGCAACACAGTGAGACCTCATCTCCACAAAAAATAAACAAAATTAGCTGGATGTGGTGGTGCATGCCTGTAGTCCCAGCTATTCAGAAAGCTGAGGTGAGAGGATCGCTTGAGCCTAGGAGGTCAAGAATACAGGGAGCCGAGATGGTGTCGCTGCACTCCCGCCTGGCAACAGAGGGAGACTCTGTGTTAAAGAAACAAAGAAATAAGATAAAATAAAAAATTGATATTAAACAAATTATAAATAAAATAATAGCAAAGTAGTTATATATAGTTGCGAATAGAGTTAATGTAGTTTATAAGATCTATTAAAGTAAAATGTGTTACAATAATGTCAAGATGGGAGAAAGAGACATATACATGTTTAAGGTTGCTACAGTATATGTGAAGTGATCTATCACATGAAGGTTGACTGTGATAAGTTAAAGATGTATACTATAAACCTTAAAGCAATTACTAAAATTTAAAGAAACCCACAGAGTTACAGCTAACAAGCCAATAAATAGAGGAAATAAAATCATTAAAAATAGTTCCAAAGAATACAGAAAAAGACAACAAAGAACAGACTAGACAGAAAACAAGTAACAGGTTGATGCCATAAAAAACCTTAGCTTTACACTCCTTCTGCTTTACCTTCACCATCCAGCCTCCAAATAAATGTCTAGCTTCTAAAATATTTTCCTGTCTTCCAAAGCCTGTTCCTGCATGCTTTCCAAGTTCTTTTCTTTTGACTCCCAAGTATCCAATACTTGGATACACCATATCTTCTTTTTCATTTTTAGTATTTCCTACTCAGAGTGGGTCCCGTGCCTTATGAAACAGACGTTAATTGATGTTAACTGTGTTCTACCACTGCAAGGACCCCACTAAGTTTTCATTGCTTCTTCCGAGGCCTTGACTGACTCTCAGCTCCACTGTGAGTTCTGGAGCCTACTCTACTAATCTTGGGTGATTATTTCTCTAATTATATGTTAATCGGATTTTACATCTTCTCTATTTTCTTATTATATGAGTGATTTTATTTATTTTTTATTTCCATTGTTCTTAGTAGAATGTGTAGATAGGTTAAATTTTGGCAACCACTATTATCTACAGGAACCCCTCCTGTCTTTCTCATTTCCCATTTATACTTTAATGGTATGAAAGATGGTTTCCTACTTAACTACGGGGTTCTTAGCTAGATCAGCTATGCCCTTGTTGCAGACTTCAACAGGCAATGACTCGATCCTTACCTTATCAAATTGTCTGTACATTTAGATATTTTTAGTTATTTCCCATTTCTTGAAGCACTTTATTTTTCTTTAGATTCTTTGATATCTAAAGATTTTATGGTTTTCCCTCTATCTTTTTGCCTACTTCTTGGTCTTTGTGCATTATTTTTCTTTTATTTGCCTCTGTCTGATTCAGGATCCTGTCCTAATCCTGACTTCTTATCACTCTAAACATATTTTCTTTTTTTCATAACTTCATTTTTCATCTCTATGCTAATGATTCTCAAAATATTTTTCTAAACCAATAACTCTTGCCCAAACTCAAACTATATAGTTACCTGCCTAGTGAATATTTCTATTTATTTTTCAGAGCTATTCAAACTCATCATGACCCAAACTAAATTCATTACGATTTAAGCCTTCACTCTTGCAAATCCTACTCCTCCTCTTAAATGCCACCTCTTAAATCACACATAATTATCCAAACCTGAAATCTGGTGAGTATTTCTGCTACTTCCTCCTCCCTCTTCCTCAATGTCTAGATGATTCTACCTCCTTGGTGCCTATGACTTCATCAATGTATTACAATTACTATTATCACTACCTTAGCAAGTCTTTATCATCTCTCACCTAAATTAGTTCACAGCCTTCTATCTTCCTGCCTACAATAATTTCCCCCATCCAATCAATTGCTTATAGTGCAGTCAGAGTAAATTTTCTAAACTCTAACTTAATCATGGGTTTCAACTCCTTAAAAATTTAATGATTTGGTATGACCTCAAGATAAGTTCTGTGCTCCTTACACTGCATACAAAGTCAATAATTTAGCCCCTCTCTGTGAATTCAGTCTTTAATGTCATTACTTTTTCACCTCACACTCTACATTCCAGTCATGCTGAACCTTGTACAACAACCCCAGGACTTTGTCTGTACTGCTCCTCCCTTTTCACGTAATTAACTCTGGATAACCTTTTAGGGCTCATCTTAAATATTCCTTCCTCTTTGAAGCCCTCCCTGATTGCCTCCTGCCTCGCAAATGAGTTAGGGGCATTCCCTTTGATTTCATTATACCTGGTACTTATTCCTTCATAGACTTTTTCATACTGTAATTGTAACTTGATTACAGGTCTGTAATCTCTACTACATGATGAGCTATTTGATAAAATAAATACCTTCACTGACTTATCCCTAGCAGCTAACACAGAACCCAGCATGTAACAAGCACTCGATGAATAACTGTTAAATGAATAAAGTAATATATGCATACAAATACAAACGATTGATTTACACTTATGTGTTTATTCTCAGTTGCTTTTCTACTGATAATTCTCATCAAAAAATTTTAAAAAGTGTAAACATTCTCAGATAAGTATGATTCTAAGACTTGTAAAACTCACAATGTCAATAAAATTATCTTTATTATTTTAGACTGAAAGATTTTTAAATCCCTTAAAGTAGCAACTATATCTTTCCAAATGAAACTGGAACTCTGCTAGATTCTACTCTATAGATGATAATAATAGATTGTACTTATTGAACACTGACTGTGTCAATCAGTGGTCTTGGAGCTTTATATATAGCAAGTTATAGAATCCTCACAATTACCCAATGAAATCACAAACTGAGGCATAGCTAGATTTAGTAACTTCCCCGAAGTTACACAGCTAGTAAGCAGAGCTGGGATTTGAACCCAAGTAGTCTAGCTGCAGAATACTATTAAACACGATGCTTCACTGCTACTTGGCTGTCTTGGTTGGAGAGCAAGAATTCTCTTGTTACCCTTTGGTTCAACTTCCAATCTTTAATATGCTTACGTGTATGAATGTGTAACCCATTTCATTTAGATGCTCCAAAACCAACTCAGAATTAACTTTATCCTTTGAAACCAAAAGCATAAATGCTAATAGCTTTTAGTTATTTTAAAAATTTTTTTTAAATACAGGGTCTCACTCTATCTCCTAGGCTAGAGTGCAGTGGCATGATCAAAGCTCACCGCAGGCTTGGACTCCTAGGCTCAAACAATCTCTTGCTTCAGTCTCTTGAGTAGCTGGGACTAATGTGCACACCACTACACCCAGTTAATTTATTTTTATTTTTTATTTTTGTAGAGATGGGCTCTTGCTACATTGCCCAGGCTGGTCTGAAACTCCTGGCCTCAAGCGACCCTCCCACCTTGGCCTCCCAAAGTGCTGGGAGTACAAGTATGAGCCACTGCACCAGGCCTAATGCCTATTTTTAAGATAGAGCATGCTGGCCAGGTGCGGTGGCTCACACCTGTACTCCCAGCACTTTGGGAGATTGAGGGGAGTGAATCACCTGAGGTCAGGAGTTCGAGACCAGCCTGGCCAACATGGTGAAACTCCACCTCTACTAAAAAATAAAAAATTAGGCTGGCCTAGTGGCATGTGCCTGTAATCCCACCTGCTCAGGAGGCTGAGGCAGGAGAATTACCTGAAGCTGGGAGGCACAGCTTGCAGTGAGCCGTGGTGGCACCACTGCACTCCAGCCTTGGCGACAGAGTGAGACTCCGTCAAGAAAAAAAAAAAAAAAGATAGAATAGGCCTTCATATAGGTACATCTTTTTTCTTATAAATTTGAGGAAGCATGCATGTAGCAGAGAATTTCCTTCCTAAGTCTCAGGACCAACTGTGTAATTTGCAGGGCCCAGTGCAAAATGAAAATGTGGGGCCTTTATTCAAAACTTATTATGAATTTCAACATGTCAACAGCAGAGCATTAAACCAAAAATAGAGCCCTTCTAAACATAGGGTCCTTTGTGACTGCTTAGGAAGCATGCCCATGAAGCTAGCCATACTGAGTTTTCTTCCTAAGAGGGACCAGATAACCACTGTAGTTGATACTTATTTGAGAACAATGCTGCTTAGCATTTCTGTATATATGACTGAGAATTGCATCCCTAACTTTAAAAAAAAAAAAAAAAAACACTTTAAGTAGTTTAAGATAGAATCCTCCCTAGCATTATCACAGCATAGAAATTTTATAATCAAACAAAGAATCTAGTATATATAAAGTATATACGTGCTTTACCAACTGTAAAAATCTACCTATTCACAACTCTGCAAAAGAAATGTGTTATTTTACAGAGGAATAAATAGACTGAAAGATATTAAGTAACTTCCATAAAGCCAGTTAGCTAGTAAATTGAGGCACTACTAGTTAAGCCCAGAACCACCTGCCTCAAAACCCGGGGTTTTTCCATTATGCCATGTTGCTTCTTCTGCAGCAATGGAAAAAAGAGCAATCAGTCATGGACTAACACATTGAATTATGAGACATTAAGTTTTTGCCCTGAGCAAATAAAAGCTTACTCTTATTTTCCCTGTGTGTCTCCCCTGTTAATCCAAGATTCTTCAGTCATAGGCATGTATGCACAAGGACATGTATGATTTTCAAAAAGGACAAGGGTATCTTCTGAGGCTTGTTGAGATCCCTATTGGGAATGCTGTCATGGTCACTCTCAAATATCAGGAGCAGATGCAGTCTATTAGGAATTACAAGCCCAGCTGTTGTTTCATGTCATTAGACTTTTGCAACCAAATGGGAAAAATCGACTTCTGCCAAGAGACAAGTCCCCAGGCTCAGCAACAAATATCAATTCCAATTTGGTTGAAGTTCTGCAGGATTTTTTTTTCCTTTTTTTCTCATGATTATGGAAGTGATTCTCTGCATATTGGTTGGAGCTCAACCTAAAGTATGTCACATTTTCCATCTATATTGAAGAAGATGTGCATTTATTCATGCCCCCTAAAACAGAGCAGGGACATAAAACTTGTCTGGGTTTTTGAGCTAAGCACAGTGCATGATTTGCAGAACCAATCATCTTGCCTTGGACAAGAAAAAAAAAGAATTCTAATTTGTTGTTCTCTCTTGTGAACAGTTATATTGTCCAGTCAAGATAATTGGCCATCCTGCAATTCACAAATGGCTCTCCTTGGCAAAGCTTGATTTTGAGTTTGACAGTGACTCAGATGATTTCATAACATCTTAGAATCATGAAGTGTTAGCACTGGAAAGGACCTTAGAAATCGCATAATCAAATACCTCATTTTACAGATGAGGACACTGATGTTCAGAGATGCTTCAAGGTGGCTGAAGTCATAAAGCCATCATACAAGCTGGTCCTGGAAATCTGAGCTCCTGCTCTTGGTCTAGTTCTCTTTCCATTCCTCCACAGCTGCCTTGTTTTCCTAAGTTAATATGTCAAACTCCATTTGCTCTTACTCTGCAGGCAGTTTCCAGTTCAGCAGGGAAACTCTTTGAAATAGGAACACTTAAATGAATCAAGTTTTATTGAGCACATATTTTTAATTTTAATATTCAACACAGAATTCAGCGTGGTGCCCTGTGCATAGGGAGCCTTCAATCATTCTTCTACTCATTTATTCAGTCAACAAATATTTGCTGAGCATAATAAAAACCACAATAAGTGCTCATAAGGATAAAATTTATTGTTCATTTCTGCTAAGATAAATAACACATAATCCCTACCCCAAAGGAGCTAACAGTCCAGTGGGCCATATATATAAGCAATTAAAATTATTTAATAAGTTATATATATAAGTTTATATAAACTTTGGCAAAAGGCTATACTGACTATATGGCATGTGAGATCAAATAATGTTACCAATAGAATCATTACTGGATGATTCTATTGTGAGGAATAATACCACAGTTCTGAGAAAAGAGCATGAACAAAGGAAAGGAGCAGGAAGGCCATACTTCATTCTGGAATTTTGGAGAGGCACAGGCTGCACAGCAGATGAGCAGGATATAAAGGTGGAAAGGCAAAATTACATCACATCTTGGAGGCTACTGAACATCAGGCACAGAAATATAGGTGTTACCATGTAAAAAATTGGAATATTAAAGTAAGAGAACTAAAATGATTTAACTCGTATGTTTGGAGAAAGTGTAAAAGTTGTACTGGAAAGTCAAGAGAGCAGAGAAATCAGTAAGCAATTACAGATTTATCTCTAGCCAGTGTAAATGAAATAATCCACTAATTTTGTTTGATCATGTCAGTTTAGGAAACTAAAATAGCTCTGTATTGTTAATCTTGTACAATCTGAAATTTTCAGCCCTTCAATAAATACCTGCGCCACACCCTGTAGGCGTGCACAGAAGCAAATGCAATGTAACATTCATGTTTTCACACTGGTGCATTATTTACAAGGCACTTCCTGATTTATTGAGCCACTTGTGCTTTAAAGTAGAAAGGGAGAAGTTAACATCTTCACCTTGTAAATTATAAAATAAAGGTTTGGAATGATTAAGGTTAATTTATTGAAGTCCTTTTCAGCATTTATTCTAGTCCTCAACTTTTCTGAGGTTACACATCTAATAAATGGCAATGACCTCTCAGGTCCTTGGCTTTTCTCCTCTAATAATCTTGTTCTCCCTAACCTTAGCCACACCCTCCCATGGACATTGCCTGGGCTTTGCCACTACCAATAACTTCAGTCTTTCCAATTTTATTCATTCTAATCCCATTTGTCCCATCTGCTCCCATTGACAGTCCAAACCCAATCATCTTTTATCATTACCACAATTAATAACCCCACCACTTTCTCACTGGAATTCACTCATGTAATATTCTTATTCTTTTCCCTTATACAGCTTAAATCTATAGCTAGTTATTATAACCATTGTATTGCATATGCCCTCAACAACGTTTTCATTTCTCACTTTGTTGGAGCCACAACTCTTAATCCCACTCTCCATGTATTCTGTGCCTGAACTTCTGCTACTTAATGTGGCTGGAAAAAAACAAAAGGACCGCACAACCATGTTTACCTGGTCTGACCTTAACTTTGTGACCACTGTCTGTCACAAAGTTGTATTGATAGAAAATCAAGCTATCAATACCTAGTCCATTTACTCTCGCTCTGCTCCAACGGAGAACACCTTTTTTGCTCAAATTTCCAATACATCTTCCTTATGCCCACTTTCAGTTGATGACCTTGCTTCCAGCTTTACTGAGAAAACTGAAGCAGCTAGAAGAGAATTTTTAGACATCTGTCATCACATGAACCTACTTATCAGCATATGCAGGCAAATATCTGCCTTCCTGCCTGTTGTTAAACATAAACTCTCTCTATGATCTTACCTAAAAGAAATTTATCCACTTGTGTAGATCAAGTCCTACCTCCTCTCACCTGTTCAAGGGCATTACTGAAGAAGTTGTCTCATCTCACTCCTACAACATCAACATTTCCCTTTGTACTAGAAAATTCTAATCAGGATGCAAATGTTTTCTTATTTCTTCCATATTAAGACCAAAAACAAAAACATTGTCTCACCCACCAATTCTAACCCCATTTCCTTGCTTCCCTTTGCAGCAAAGAGTTGTCTATACTTCATGTTTCAGAGTAATGTCATTTCTTAAGCTCATTTTAATCAAGCTGTTGCCTCTACCATATCAAAATTGCTCTTGATAAGTTCACCGACATCTTTCTTTTGCTAAGCCCATTAGTCAATTCTCAGGCCTCATCTTCTTTGAACTATCAGTAACAATTAACACTGTTAATCATTTCTTGACGTATTTTCTTCACTTAGCTTCCAGATCATCAACTTTCTTGTTTTTTCTCCTATTAGTGCTCCTTGTCAACTTCCTTTTGTTAGTTTCTTCTAGTCTCCTTACCTCTCAATATTTTAGTGCTCAAGAGCTCAGTCTTTGGTCTTTTTTTTTCTTTCTCTACTTTTACTTGCTCCCTTGGTGATCCCACCCAGTTGCATGACTTTAAAGATAATTTGTATGCCAATGACTTCTACTTGTAACATTTTAGACAAGAACTCTTTTCCAGACCACAGGTATGTGTGTCTACTCAGCTACCTGCCTGGGTAGCTGATGCCTGCTTGTTAGCCTCTCCCTTCCTCACCCTTTCCCTGCCTCCACTTAGTTGCCTTCACCCAAACCAAAGAAGTTTAGTCTAAAATGAAAGTTTACTAGCCTACCAAATAGCTTACTTTGTCTCTTCTTATCAGCCTGTCCAGATGCTTAGGTCATAAGTCAAATATTTGAAGAGCCCCTCAGCAAACTAGGATTGCAATGCATTGGGGGCTGCAACAAAATGCAATAAGACAATCCTAAAAAAGAACACCTACAGCCCCTACCCAGCAATCAATAGGCATCGCCCGGGAAGATTGTGACCCCATGGTACTCAGCCTATAAGGAACCAGGGGAGGGACCTGTGCACTAGGGGATAAATTGCTTGTTAAAACTGTGCTGGGTGTGCCTGCCTGTCAGACACCCGATCTTGCAAGACCATCATTAAAAGTCTCACTTTCACTGTTCTTTGGGTCTCTAAGTCCATTCTTTGGGTTTGGATGGATGAGTTTGTTTCTCACACATCCTTATTTGAATGTCTACTTAATTGTCCCAAACTCAACCTGTCCCACACTAAACTCCTGGGTTTCTTTGCTGGGATCCCTAAACCTACTCCTCCAATAGCATTACATGTCTCTATTAATGGCAATTCCACCCTTCCATTTGCTCAGGCCAAAACTTTTTAGTCATTCTTGACTCCTGTCTTTTTCTCACACTCTATATTGAATCTATCAGGAATTCCATGTTTCTCTACCTTCAAAATCTCTCCATATTCAAAGCATTACTCACAACATCTTCTGCTACCATCCTAGTCTGAGCCACCATGATCTGTAGCCAGGATTATAGCAGTGCCCTCCTAGAAGATTTTCCTATTTCTACTCCTGCCTCTCAATAGTCTATGCAAGTAGTTTTCAACTGAGGAAATGCTCCCCACCCCCTGCTGCTGACCAAGGGACATTAGGTATTATCTGGATACTATCTATTTTTATTGTCACAACTGGGGAAGGTAGTACTACAGGCATCTAGTAGGTGTGGTTAAGGATGCTATAAACAATACACAATACACAAGAAATCACCCAAGCAGAAGTTTGATGCAAAATGTCAATAAGGCTAAGGTTGAGAATCTTCACAGCTGCTAGAGTGATTAAAAAAAAAAAAAAGTTAATTCTGAGTACTGGGTTAAAAACTCTTCAAAGTTTCTTTATTTCATTCAGAGTAAAAACAAAGCTCTGACAATGCCCCATGAGGTCTATATGATCTAGGATTTTGCTCTAAGCATTCATTCTGGCTGGGATACTCTTCCCTCAGATATGCATTTCACTAAATCCCTCACCTCTTCTTAATCTTGCCTACTCTTTCAAGTTAGAATTACAAGCTTCTTTCTCCTCTGACATTTCTGATTCTCCTTATTCTCTTTTCTATTTTTCACAGCAATTATTACCTTCTAAAATACCATAGCATTTTCTTTATTATGTGTTGTTTATTGTTTGTCTCTAGCACATAAGCTCCACAAGGTCAGGGCTCTCTATTTAACCAAGCATCTAGAAGTGTGCTTGCATGCAGGAAGCACTCAACAAATATTTTTTTGACTGAATGAGCATAGTTTGAAGTCAAGAGGCTCACTAGGAAAAAAATGGATATATTGGCATAAGTAGGAAGATCAGGCATTCTCATAGCAAATATAAGAAGACATTCTTAACCCTATTCTCCCAGTGAATAAGAAGTTTAAGTGACATGCCCAAAGTCACACAGCTAGTAAATAGGGAAGCCAGGATTCAAACCCAAGTTTACTTGAGTTCAAACCCTCTTCTCTTTAACAGTGTGAACTGCACCTCAATAATCAGCATGAGATTAATACAGGGCTGAAAGTGGAGAACTCTATATGACCTTTTCCACTATGAATTATGCAAAATAAAGGTGTAGAAAAAAGATACATAAACAAGGCTGACAAAATCCTTTAACTTTTATTTTACGTTCACTGTACATGTGCAGATTTGTTACATAGGTAATCGTGTGTCATGGGGGGTTGTTGTATGGACTATTTCATCACCCAGGTATTAAGCCTAGTACCCATTAGCTATTTTTCCTGATCCTCTCCCTCCTCCCACCCTTCGCCCTCTGAAAGGCCCCAGTGTGTGTTGTTCCTCTCTAAGTGTCCATGTGTTCTCATCATTTAGCTCCCACTTACAAGAGAAAACATACAGTTTTTGGTTTTCTGTTCCTGTATTAGTTTGCTAAAGACAATGACCTCCAGCTTCATCCATGCTTCTGCAAAGGACATGATCTCATTCTTTTTATAGCTGCATAGTATTCCATGGTGTGTATGTACCATATTTTCTTTATTCAGTCTATTATTGATGGTCATTTAGGTTGACTCTATATCTTTTCTATTGTGAATAGTGCTAGAATGAACATACGTATGTATGTGTCTTTATAATATAATGATTTAAAAGAATAGAAGTAATGGAGTTGTGATGGTTAATACTTAGTGTCAACTTGATTAGATTGAAGGATATAAAGTATTGATCCTTGGTGTGTCTGTGAGGGTGTTGCCAAGGGAGATTAACATTTGAGACAGTGGGCTGGGAGAGACAGACCCACCCTTAATCTGGGTGGGCACAGTCTAATCAACTGCCAGCACAGCTAGAATATAAACAGGCAGAAAAGTGTGCAAAGAGAGACTGGCCTAACCTCCCAGCCTACATCTTTCTCTCCTGCTGGAATCTTCTTCTCCTTGAACATCGGACTCCATGTTCTTCAGTTGTGAAATTCGGACTGGCTATCCAAATATATATATATATATATATTCCATATATATGAGTAAAACAGAAAGAAGCTAGAGCCAGAGATTGAAGGTGAGTTTTCATAAAGGTTTAGTGAGGCATTGCATTAGAGGAGTTTACAGTGGAGTGGAAATCACCCAAACAACGTAGCTCTTTCCCTAAGGTAATTACACAATTATTAAACCCTGCTCACCCATTGCTTGAATCCTGGAAATCCAAAGACTTCTTCAAGACTTCTGCAAATCTCTTGGCAGAGGTGGAATGAGGAGTTGGATTGATATTCTAATGATTACCTCTGCTTTTGTTCAAATAGTGTCTATGTGTTACACACAGTGACCCAGATGTAAAACATAGCTCCCTTCCCTCTCAGCCCTTCCATTTCCACACAGCATAGAAATTCCTAGATCAGAATTTCTCAGCCTCAACAGGATTGACACTTGGACACTTGGGGTTGAATAATTTTCTGTTTTGTGCACTGAAATATATATGTGTGTGTGTGTGTATGTGTATACACACATATATATGTATATATATACACACACACATATATGTGTATCTGATGTGTTAAGTATATATATACACACATATATACATATATATGCACACATATATATTCCATTAGTTCTGTCCATCTAGAGAACCCTGGCTAATATAGGAGTAAAAGAAGGAAGAGCAAGATGAGAAAAATCTAGTATTCTCAGAGATTCAGAGCTGGCAGGAGCTTAGAGGTCATGCAACCCTCATTTAATAGGTGAGAATGATGAAGTCCAGGGGCAGGACTCTTTATTCCAGTTCAAAAATAGCTCCTACATGGCAGAGCCAGAATGGAAGCTAGGACATCCTGTTGTAACCTAGTTCACCTTTTACCATATCTCCATCATCTTTCCATAGAAAATAGAACTGCTCTTCAAAATGAAACTGGGTGTTGTGCAAAAGTATAGTAAAAACTGTCATAATTTTATTTAACTCAAGGGTGCGAGAAGTGACAGCTCAAAATAATGTGCTATTTTTAATAGATTATTTTCAAATTCATATGAATTAAGCTATTTATGCTTCATTGGTCGGTTTTAATCAGCAGACTGTTGTTAACACACAGTTAATAGATAAATAATATATTGTTAAGATAGAAATATTCTTTCTAATGTAACTAAAAGCTGTTTTGCCTCTTAAATTATTAAACATTTCCACAAGCTATGATCCACACCTTTATTCTAGCAGATAGGCATTATTTATGTACATACACATATTATATATGCACATGCATTATTTATCTCTTGTCCCTGAGCATTCCAGGAATATGTACTAATTTCCAAGATTATGATACTACCCACCCATGTATATTTATAATAATGAGGACTGTGTAGACTATGGGTGGATTCTTCAAACCCCAGTGTGAAGCAGTTTTCTATAGCATCAGATTCTCCTCTCTCTTTTTTTTTTTTTTTTTTTTTTGA